>NC_045732.1:71457127-71702947 GCF_009834535.1 Camelus ferus | reverse complement strand
GGCGTACTCGCCGATCTCCCCGGGCAGCAGCAGGCACACTGAGGTGTGGATCTCCCTGGAGGTGATGGTGAGGCTCTTGTTAGAGCGGGCCAGGCGCGCGGCCTCGCTGGCTATGCGCTCAAAGATGTCCTTAACGAACGAATCCATGACGCTCACGGCCTCCTGCGAGAGGCTCAGGCCTGTGTGCACCCGCTTCAGCACCCTGCGGAAGTAAGTGGCGAAACTGGTGAAGTCGCCTGCTGGGCGGCGGCGGCGGCGTTGGCGGCGTACGGGTGTCTTCTGTTTCAGCGTCTTTTGTTTCGGCGCCTTCTGCTTCGGCGCCTTCTCCTTTGGCGCCTTCTGCTTCGGCGCCTTCTGCTCTGGGCTCTTGGACTCAGCTTCTTTGCGCTCCTCGGTGTCCACGATCTCCTCCGAAGTGTGGGCGGACCGCGGCTCAGCCATGTCGGAGTGTCTCGCCTCCCCCACAGCTCAGAAGGAAGGGCAAAGGCAGCTGAGAGGACCGGTTTATCAAGCCTGCCTTGCCTGACGTCACGGCCAATCTGCAGATCTGATTGGATAGGATGCGGGGCAGGGAGCCGTGTCGCTAAGGCAGGCCATGTCACGTGTCCTTGGTTGCCCCGCGGCTTGGCCGCACATCAACCAATCCGAGTGGCAATCTGGTGACCTTTAAACTTTCCGTGACCCCCACCAGGTGACCTGTAAACTTTCCACGACCTCCACCAGAAAAGCTTTGCAACACGCAAGTTCATGTCGAAAAATGACATCCGTTCCCCTCAGCTGCTTTATGCCTGCCAGTTATCCGCGAGAACTTTACAGAGAGGTCAAACCCACGTCTCCTACGCGGACGGAAAATCACTTTGATCTCCCTGAGAGGGTCTGACCTCCGCAACCCAAGTGCGTGACGCCTCAGAATGACTGGCCCCCTGGGGGCCATTTGACTTGCACCCAGAACCTGCTCTCTTGGCGGCTGAGTGCGCGGCGGTGGCTTGAGGAGGAGCTGTCCGACTCGGTGAGCGGAGGGCGCCTCAAACTCGTAGACACGACTGACCAGCTCTTACCTGCAATTCTTATCAAAACCTTCAGTGAATCAGAAGAAAGAGAACGGCAAAACCGCATTCTCCACAGACGGAACCCTACAAAAGTGGGATACCTGTACAGAAATATTAAAAATATCTAGTATTTGCCAATTTTTTAATCGTTTTGTAAACATTCCCTACGTTCCCCCCAAATACCACACGTAGTTGATTTGCTGAAAAAACTGAGCTCTCAGTTGAAAGGAGCTATTTTTGTAATTCCTTAGAAACCTTTAGAGTGAGAGGAAAATAGTCAATTAAAGGGAACTTTTTAAAAAATTAAAAATATATTCCTTTCAAAAATCAGTAAGAATTCAAGCAAAACACATCTTTAACGTCTTTATAGAGAAATAAATTACAGATATTGAACCAAAGACGACTTAGGAATAACTGAAGAACTAGAAGTCTTCAATGAGCTATGATCCTAATGCTCATGCTCCCAAGTGTCCTGTGGGACCTTCAAGAAATGAACGGTTAATTCTACCTCTAATAAGGTAGCTCCCGTCATGAAAGGAAAGATTCTGTTTTTTATTACTAGAAACTATTATATGAAGACAAAACCATGGAAGAAAGTTTGCAACAGGGAATTATTTGGACTGTGATGACGATGATAATGTGAACCCTAACGTTTTCGGAGGACGCCCTTGTGATTACAAATTCTTAAGCAGATATTTTCCCTCACCCAAAATCAAGGACATGGAGTAGAATTCTTTGGGGATGGGGGGAGCATCTGCCTTTTCCATTAAGAAATGTCCTGTTTTTCATTAACGGTGCAGTCATTCTAGTAACTACATTTATTAAAGGTCTCAGTGGACTACTAATTTCTGTCACTTTTCACGCATAGCTGAGCGTTTTAATTAATATATATGAATACTTTTGTCAAGTTATTTTTCATGTTTTAAATGGAAAATGTTCTCATTTTCTTTTCCATTTATTGAGCAAATTAGAAGGGCAAGTGACCCTTTAAACTACTCTGCAACCTAAGAGACAACTGACCCTCATACTGGTGCCCTGGAGGTACCCCTCCATGGGTGTGTCCAGCAGGACAGGCAGACTTTTTACTTGTCGGCTCAGAACTCTCAAGCAGCAAGGCAGAAGTTATGTGTCCTCTTAAGGATTAGTTCTGTAATGGACATAACGTCACTTCTCCCATACTCCATTGATCAAAGACATTACAGGTCTACCAGAGTCAAAAAGAGGGGAAAACAGACAGGACTTTTCCGTTGGAGAAGCGTCCAGGAACAAGCAGCCTTTGTGAAGTCAATGAAAGGCATCATACAACACATGCTTCTCGAGATGCTGCTGGGTGCTACACACATGATATATCCGTAGCACAAAGTCCTGGTATCCTTGCACCTCAGTGTTAATCTAAGGAATACTTTCCCACTTTATTCACTGCTATATGGGTGACCGCAGGCATGCAGTGAATCCCTATAATCCAGGGCAGAGTTTTCACTCTAGTGGCATGAGTTTTCTGACCATTGTAGGCATTCCCTCCCACCCCTGGGTCCCTGGACATAGAGACACCGACATACAGATGGACAGAAAGGAGAATGTATCAAATGAGTAAATGTTAAAACAAACTCTACCAGAAACTGATCTCAATATCAGATTTATTTTGATTTCCACATTAATGATCTTATCTCCATACAAGATTATATCTGAGGTACTGGGGGTTAGGACTTCAATATAAGAACTTCAGGAGGGCACAATTCAACTTATATGTAATATGAAACCTGAACTGTGGATCGGCACATATGCTGCCTCTTCCATCATATTGATTATTCCAATTTGGAATATGGATTGTTCCATATTTCCAATTAAGAGAAAAAAGGTGACCTCATTCATCCTCTTTGTACTCAGACTATGCATTGCTTAATTTATGAATATTTTTTTTCATTAATAGCTTCCTACCTCTGTGAAGAGGGAAGATAAATCTGTGATTTCAATTCTTAGAAATGGTTGATGATTTTCTTTAAACCCCTAATTAGTTCAATATTTTAAAGAATGGTCTTTGTACTTTTAAATTAATTTGTAATCTCCCCTGTGAAGAATATCACTTTGAGCCAAACATAGAGACACAGTCTGGATAATCTGCAAAATCTAAACTTTCCTTAAGCCCATCAGAAGCGGCATAGGAAAGTCTAAGAGAGGCAAATCTATTTATCATTGGCAGGACTGCACTAACTCAAGAGAAAGGGTGTGGGCAGGGCAGGGTACTAAAATTGCTTTACTAAGTAGTGCAGGCATGAAGGAAAGCAATTCCTGATCCAGGACTGTGTACAAACCTGTTTGTTTCTTGTTCTGTCCAATGTGGAAGATCTCTGATGAGCTACTATACTTCAGAGTTCTCCTTGGGATCATTAGAGTAAGGATTTAGGATAAATTCACTCTCCTCATGAGGGTCATTAGCTAAAATTATTCTGAAATATTAGAAAAATGTCACTAAAGAATTTGGAAAAAAAAAAAAAAGATTTTCTTCCCAAGGAGACTAGGAAAAATGATCGTGAAATCAACTACAAGTAAATCCCTCTGAATAGTCCTCCGAGATTGCCATACAGATAGGGAACAAAACTTTGAGAGCCAAAGGCTCTTTGGAAATCATGCTCATTTTCAAAGATGGAACTGTGAACCAATTTGAATGCACAGCATTTCATAAGTCCTTTCATTTCCATCATGCTCATTACTGCTATTTCAAAATCCCAGTGTTTGTCCATATGACGTACACATGTTTTGCCAACCTGGATCTTGCCTACTAGTCTCCTGCATATTGTTTTATGTGAGAACTTATTTTTAAGAAAATGAGTCCTTTAGGACATTTTTATAGTTTTTGTGTGTGTTTTGCACCTAAAATTTCAGAAATCGAATAAAAGCATTAGTGAAACAACATTTAAAATGTACCATACAGACAGCGAAGACTGGGAGTGCAGGGGTGAATGACTGATATGAAATCTAGGAGAGAGAGAGGAAAATGAGTTTTGATGTGAAGACTGGAAGCTGAAGTGAGTACACTTTGATCATTTACTCAGAAGGTGATTGAAGGTAAAGGGGACCTGATGAGCAATTATTCTCTAACGGTATGGTTAACAGTAAAGACTAATTGAAGCAAGGTTCAAACTTCCAATTTTAAAACAAAGAAGTCCGTCCCAGGGATCTAACATACGACATAGTGGCTGCAGTTAAATACTGTATTGTATATGTGAGTGTTGCTAAGAAAGCAGTTCTTAAAAGTTCTCGTGAGAGGAAAAAATAATTTGCATCTGTGTCTCGTGGTGGATGTTAACTAGAATTATTGGGGCAATCATTTGAAACTATATATACATATATTGAATTATTATGTTGTACACTTGAATCTAATATAATGTTACATGTCAATTATGTCTCGATAATAAAAATGCTAAGTGGGAGAAACAAGCTTACTACCTCAATTACAAATTAAAAGCAACAGCCCTGGAAAATAGTATTAATATAGCAAACGTATCACAGTCAAATCTACTCAACATTACCTTTGTTATAGAATTTATTGGAAAACATAAGAGAAAACCCAAATATGGTACAGACATTTAAAATATTTAAAAGTTCAAGGAAAAAATACCCATTCCAGGCTCCCAAGGAACTGGAGTTGCTACTCTGAGTCGTTCAGATTAATCTGAATCTACCCCTTCCAAGTTTGTAATCTATTCTGTTTGAAAACGTAAACATTCACGATATGAACAATGGCTTCGTGAGGCTGATGAAGCATCTAATCAAAGTAGCTCAACCCTCATTTAGCTCTGAATTTACCCATCAGGGTTATGCAGCCACTGAGTCACAGCCTTTGGCCCAGTGGATGATCAATCAGGTGACTCAAACTGAAGTGACGAGTCTTACTGGATACTCAGTCTTTGAGACGGAGGGAGAAGCCGGTATCATACATTACCTGCTGTTTCTTTCTTTCTTTGATTAGTTGTATGCATTTAATCATGATCATAAAAATATGAATCCAGATCTGTCAGTGGACATATCTCCTGTCAGTTTCATCAAGTCAGAGAATAATACAAATTAATAGCATTAAAATGATTTTCCTTGACTTAGTCCCCATATTTTAACTCAGGCTATTTGAATGGTCAGTTTGAAAACAAAGCAAAACAAAACTCTAACCACAGGGCTCTCACAAGATAAAACCCATAACATCAAAAGCCCAGCTATGCATTCAGCGGCAGAAACTAATAGACTTTGTTATAATTGTAGATGATTGAATGACTACCCCCTATGTGAAAGCTGAACCTTTTCTATTGGGAAAAAGAGATGCCACGAAAAATTCTATTCCAAGTCTTAGCTCCGGCAAGGATGAGAGAAGTTTCTCCTTGAGAATTTGCAATCACAAGAGTTCCCTCATGTAACTCTGGGGTTCAAATCAACACTATCAGCATGGTCCAAATAATATCTAGTCACAACCCACACATAAGGAAAACGCAAATCTAATCCATTCTGGAGGGCTTTAACCTTAATTGAGGCTTTTTCAAGATTCTTACGGATTAAGTTCCTATATACAGACACATCATCCCCAAAAAATAAAAAAATAAAAAAGCCACTCTCAGCCAAAGCAAACAATACACCCAGATGGAAATGAAGAAGTATTACCAAATGCTAATCTTAAGAAGTATATTTAGCATGTTTATATAAATGAAGAGATATATAAAATATGAGGTAGAAATAGCTAATTATCAACAAAGTGTTAAATGAATTTTCTAAACTAAAAATCATAACCACTAGAAAAAAAGATTAAAGAAATTTTACAGAACCAGTGAGTTATAGCTGGATACAAGATTGGTGAAGTAGAAGACAGAAAAAACAATAGAAATAATACAGAATTCTTCACAGAAAGTAAAAGAAAAAAAAAGGATTAAAGTGGTGCAAAGAGACTTAAGAATGAAATAGTAGGTATTAAGTATCTCATGGGCATTCCAGGAGCATAAAATTGGGAAACTAGGGGGGAAATAATATCAAAGAAAAATGATTGATGATTTCCCAGAACTGGGGAAAGCCATAAGTTCCTCCATTCAGGAAGCAGACCTGACACATCATAGTAAACAGCAAAGGTAACCCTAGAGATCAAAATAGCCGACAAAAAGACACGATGGCTAAAAAAAGAATACCAAATAGTGGGACAGCAGACCTCTTTTTCTGAATAAATTCAAGCCCAAAGCAAGTGCTGAGGGAAAGTACCTGTCATCCTAGTGTGGCGTATCTAGACAAAGTATCATTTAATAACGAAGCTGTGCTACACACGAAGATGGACTGCCCAAACCATATTCAAGGGAAGAATTGCTCCACTGGCTGCTGAGAGTACAGTCAGTTGCCAGTCCTCAGCCATTGGCCCTTTTGGGTATTTCCTCAGCTTTGGAGAGCTAATGTGCCCAAGGTCAGGGACTTCCCAAGATGGTCACATCCAATGTCTGATCAAGGAGAAAGTATAACTATATGGCTCATCCCATCCTCAGATGTTAATTCTGATCAACACTCCCGCAAAATTAGCCCCGTATCAAGGCTGGTTTCCCTCAAGATCTTAACTCAGAAATAAAGAGTTTTGAGAAAAGTGATATCTTACTGTGTTTACACCAGCTGACACCATGTTAAAGGAACTTCTAAAGAATGTAACTTAGGAAGATGGAAAAAGATCACAACAGATAATATGAGATGCAGATAGGAATGGTAATAGAATAAAGTAGCAAATAAAGGTAAATGTAAAGCAATGACTGTATACAAAAGTTGACAATAATGATTATAGTTCCTTTGAATAATCAAGTAAACAAGACGTAGCTAAACACCGCAGTTATGCGTCACTTGGATGATGCAAATACCCAGTGAGAACAGCTCAGGTCCTATTCTGCACTGATTCAGCCAGTGGTGGACTGGTAGCTTCTAAGCCACAACTTTGGCCCAAAGTGTGGGAAAGTGACCAAGGATGAACCAGTGAGAGCATTCCTGGGAGTTTCAGCCCTGGAGACGGTGGAGTAAACTGTAGGAATTCCTTCCCTGTTGTTTGTTTGTGTGCTACCTTGATTTAATCATGGTTAAGTTAATGATACGATTTCAGAGATTATATGGTATATCTCTCTTGTAAATTGCATCCTACAAAGGGAAAGCTTTAAATAGTAATACATCAGGTGGGACTTTTGTATTCACACTGGTAAATGGGACTCTTCAAAAATCAAGAAAACCAAGGTTTGACTGGTTTCATCATCACGCAATGTTCTCCGGTAATAAAAATGAGCACTTCCCCCTTCATCATTGGAACCATTTTATGAGAAGTAAAATTCCCATAAATGCCAAATGGGAATACATTTGGAATCCTGACCACTTCAGGTGAAACCACGTTGATGACCCCGTTTTTGGCCATTCCCCTTAAGCCCTTTTCTGTCTCAATTTCGGCGATTTGTTGGTATGGAAACACATTTTAAAAATGCTTCTGTCTCCATTGTCAGGTATCCTTGATAGAAATACGCTTTTGATTTTAATCTATTTCCATTTATTGATTCCAATCTTCCACCTAAGTTGATTTTTTAGCGAATTAGGGAAATCCTACTTTTGAACTAACAGCTCTTATGTTTCTTTATCAATGCAAGTATGTGTGGTATTTGGGGCGAACCTAAAGAATGTTTACAAAACGATTAAAAATTTGGCAAATACTAAATATTCTTAATATTTCTGTACAGGTATCCCACTTTTGTAGGGTTCCGTCTGTGGAGAATGCGGTTTTGCCGTTCTCTTTCTTCTGATTCACTGAAGGTTTTGATAAGAATTGCAGGTAAGAGCTGGTCAGTCGTGTCTACGAGTTTGAGGCGCCCTCCGCTCACCGAGTCGGACAGCTCCTCCTCAAGCCACCGCCGCGCACTCAGCCGCCAAGAGAGCAGGTTCTGGGTGCAAGTCAAATGGCCCCCAGGGGCCCAGTCATTCTGAGGTGGCACTCACTTGGGTTGCGGAGGTCAGACCCTCTCAGGGAGATCAAAGTGATTTTTCGTCCGCGTAGGAGACGTGGGTTTGACCTCTCTGTAAAGTTCTCGCGGATAACTGGCAGGCATAAAGCAGCTGAGGGGAACGGATGTCATTTTTCGACATGAACTTGCGTGTTGCAAAGCTTTTCTGGTGGAGGTCGTGGAAAGTTTACAGGTCACCTGGTGGGGGTCACGGAAAGTTTAAAGGTCACCAGATTGCCACTCGGATTGGTTGATGTGCGGCCAAGCCGCGGGGCAACCAAGGGCACGTGACATGGCCTGCCTTAGCGACACGGCTCCCTGCCCCTCATCCTATCCAATCAGATCTGCAGATTGGCCGTGACAAAAGTGGGATACCTGTACAGAAATATTAAAAATATTGAACATTTGCCAAATTTTAAATCATTTTCAAAATTCCTGAGGCTCCCTGAAACTACCACACATACTTGAATTGGTGTAGAATTCCTTGAACTGTCAGTTGAAAAATTGATTACTCTGATTCTCTAAGAGATCACCAGAATGAGAGAAGAATAATCAATGATAATTAAATATTTAAAATTCGGTAAATATTTTTTTCAAAAACCCATGATGACATAATCAAAGTCATTTTTTTATTGTATGTATACAAAAACAAGTTACAAACTTTGAACTAAAAAGAAGTTAAGAAGATTTGAGGAAATATGTTTCTTCAATGAGGTATGATCCAAATATTCAGGCTTACAGGTCTATTTTGTGTGGGCTACAAGTAGCAGCTAGTTCTACTGCTAAAAATGGTTCCTATCATGAAAACATTTCTATGTTTGAAAATGAGATGTCTCTACAATGAGTTATTCCCAGCTAACATTGTGTTCTGGATATATAAGAACATAGCAAGCTACCCCCAGAGAGAATTATCTGTAGTTGGTTTTGCGGTAGTATTTACTGCACTCCTAGGGAATCAGATTTTTTTAAATCTTTTCATAAAAGTTTTTTAATATTCCAGAATAATAATAAATGTTCTTAATGAGGGGACTCCTTAATCCTAAATCTTTAAAGATATCATGGAGAACCCTGGAGGTATAATGGCCCATTAGAGTTCTTCCCCATTAGACTATAAACAGAGACATTTACAAAATGTCCCAGAAAAGACTTTACCCTCTTCATGCCTTTATTACTCAGGGAAGCTCTCTCTCAGCTCTCCTGCTTTGTTCCCACTCCTTCTCTTTAGCTCATGAGGCTGTGCTAATATTAGTCTTTTTGCTTTGTCTCTCTTGCAGAGCCCTGTCCCTCTTATGAGGGGCTCAGGAACTGTTTGGTTTCTGTAGTTTACCCAGGTTTAATTCTAATTGTTCGGCTGAGAATGATATCCTTTACACTTTCTACATCTTATTCAATAGGGGAAATTACGACTTATTTTAAAAGCACAAATGGAAAACATAATAAAATTGAAAAAATATTTATTTTTGAAGCAATGATATTACTTTCTAAGGATTGAAATCAGAGTATCTCCTTCAGTCACAGAGAAAGGAAGGAGAAATAAAAGATCAAAATAAAAATGCTCAACATTCAAATAGTTGTGGAAAGTGACCAGGGAGTGTTCAGCTTTAGACTGGTAGTCATGTAGGCTCAAACACGTCCTAAGAAGAACAAAGAAGGAAAAAAAAAAGAAAGAAAGAAAGAAAATGGCCAAGCTTCCAAGGGTGTATCTGGTCAGATCTTCAAGGAAGAGTTAATTCTACTGCTAATAAAATGTTCCAGATTATGAAGGGAAAAACTTTTTTTATTTCAAGAAATATAGTATGATGATAAAATCAATTGAAGAGAGCATGCTAAACAAATTTCTGAGCAGTCTCATTTATAAATGAGGATACAAAGATCTTACTTGAAATAGTATTGAATAAATCTGGTGTTGCATTACAGAAAAGACTGAATAAGGGAAATAGCATTATTGCTGTAAATAACATTACAAACATCAAACTGAGGAGCATGTTATTCATAAAACAGTATACTCCAAACAAACCTTTTTCAACGTAACTTCTATTGTGGGAATTTATTTAAATAAATAATGGAGAGTTCAAACAGAGTCCAGAAATAACTAAATCATGAAATGGTTCATGAAGTGGTATTTTTTTCAGGCTTCCTAGGAACTGGAGTAACTAGTCTAACACATTCAGATTTATCTAATTCTATTATTTTCTGGTCTATACTCTTTGAACAAAAATACAAAGCTTCATGACCTGCAAATGTGCATCACCAGATGATAGGAGATCCAATCAGAGCAGCCCAAGACCCACCCTCCACTGACTCAGCCAATGAAGAACCTGCATACCATAAGTCATAGCCATTGGTTCAAAATAGGAGCAGGTGACCTGAGTTGAACCAATAAGTGCCTTCCTTAGTGTTCATCCTTGGAGACTGAGGAGGAAATTGGTGTGGATTTTGTTTTGTTTTGTTTTGGTTTGTTTTGTTTTGTTGTCTGTCATTTGCTAAGAGCTCTAAATCTCAATCCCTGCTAATAGTGGGCTATTGGGGGGAAGTATTTCTCTGGTTAGACAGGCTAGAAGTGTAGCCCCCACATATATATAAAAAATGCTGAATAACTACTCTAGGTGAGCAGTTGTTTTTCCTGTCTCATATATGTATGAGTGCTCATTTAGCAGCTACTAGTCTTTCATCTGCCACCATGTATCTCTCATCTGTTACCGCTCAGTTTAATACTTACACTGTTCAGGATGAAATCAATATGGCAATGAAAGGGTTGATTATCAGATGCTACTGAACAATGGGAATTATCATCCAACCCCCAGTTCCCCTGACAATATTCATTCTTTCCTTTAGGCCCTCTGAGGTGAGCCTAATCTTGTGCTGGATTACTGTGCAAATACAGAGGTTTTTGAATCTATCATGGATGTATAATATCTTTCTCAAATTTGCAAATAACAGTGTTGAAAAGAGAGCAAATGTGTTGAATGATGGAATAAGATCCAAAGGGATCTGATCATGAGCAAATTTGAGCATATCAGCAACCAAGATGATTCTTCATCATGTAACTTGGATCTAAAGGATCTGGGAAGTATCAGAAGACTTGGAGGTATAGAGGCAGACACCCAACAGCTGATTTCAAATACTGGAGCAGGTATTAACTACATTATGTTGGTGTCTAGCACAGTCCTAGAACTATTGGATAGAAACTACAGGGAAGCAGGTTTGGGCACAGTGTAAGCAGCCTGTCACAGCAAGGGAATGAGTAACTCTACCAGAAAATTGTTTCAGGCAAGAAGTAAGGTATTGGTGACTAACACGGTTACTTTCAACTCTCAAATCTTCTGGCTACACTAAGCCCTGTGATTATGTCACCTCACTGGCATTTGATCAGAGGTGACTCCCCCTGCTTTGTCCATGGAAGTCTATGCTATTGCAGAGACAACAGCTTTCACTTCCTATAAACCTAGTGATTATTAAGGATGTCAGCTCTTAGAAGGGGTTGTAAGATAATACTTGAGGTTGCAAACTGGTACAGACAGCATAATCCCTTTTAGTAAGAAAATATATGAACATTAATAGACCACAGGCTGGATGGTTATACACTCAAATGCTAACATGTGTAATTGGTGGGGTTATAAGTGATTGGTTCTTATAAATCTCAAGTGATAAAAGTGTTGTTTTCGGGCAGTGATCTGGACTCACCTATTTATATGTATTCCTCATTATATTAGTCAGCTTGGCTTGCCATAACAAAATACTGTAGACCAGGTGACTTAAACAACAGAAATTTATTTTCTCACAGTTATGGAAGACAGAAGTTCCAAAACCAAGATCCAGCACAGTCAGTTTCTGGTGAAAATTCTCTTCCTGGCTTGCAGATGGCCACTATCTTGTTGGGTCCTTGCATGGTAGGGAGACAGACCTGGTGTCTCTTCCTCTTCTTTTAAAGCCACAGTCTAATTAGATTAGGGCCCCATTCTTATGATCTCAATTAATCTTAATTACCTAAATACCCTATCTGCAGATACAGTCACATCGAGGGTTGGGGCTTCAACATATGAATTTTTTTGGTGGGGAGACAATTCAGTCCACAGCACTTATGCTCACCACAACTACCAGCAAATACTTGGTTCGTAAGACAGTGAATTCTGTTCAGGACAAGAACGAGACCAGAGGTTCAGCACTGTAGGTCATTAGCAGGTATTAGATATCTGAATTTATGCTCAATAGAAGATGTGATGTACTTAGCACAGCGTGGGTTAGCAATTGTCTCCCCATCCAACCACTGCCTCAGGTGGCCCCTGACTTCAGTTGCAAAGCACTTTCCAAAAAGGAAGAGTCCAGCTAAAATTCCAGTCCTTATTTTTCACCTTGGAAGATCAACTCAGACCCTGTGTTTTCATTTCTCCACTTCCGAGTTAAGGGGGCTAGTCCACGAGACCTCTTCTCCCAAGGTTCTCTCCCTCTATGATTCCAACTCTAAGGAAAAAGCACCTAGCATCTTTGTTGGGAGAAGATACAAAATAATATCCTCCAAACTGAGAATGATCTTTGACTCTGCAAAATGAAGCGAGTAACTCCATAAAGTGCAGTTATGAAGTTTATTGTGGGTAACTTACATACAGGCACGAAGGATAAGAGTGGACAGATGATCCAGAGGCATTCGCAGCTGCACTATGCACTGCACCACCAAAGGGGTTCAGGGGAATTTAAAGGGGCCAAAGCTAAAAATAGAATTTGACTACCAAGGGAGAAGCATGTCTGCACTAACTGGAACCAGGAGTTTCCTCCCCTCAGCGGTCTCGTGACCATTCACCATCTATGATAGCTAAAGGCACTCTTCCAGGTTTCATATCGGATGAAGGCAAGAGTAAACGTTGATAGGGAACTCATCTGGCTTGGACTCATTCCTTATAAATTATGCTAAAGCTCAGTCATGAGGAAAGGGGAGAGGTTAGGACTGTGGGACTAAAATGGAGCTGACAAAATGGAGTCAGTATGGTTCAGCCACACAACTCCCAAGTCAGGACCCACTTGATCTGGACAGAGGAGAGCCTTTCCCATGTGCCAAATCTGCTAAAGCAGCCTTCCTGCACCCATTTTGTTTGGCTGAAAAGTACCCTGTGTCCTTTCACTCCTTAGAAGACCACCAGAAATGAACCACAGGAGCCTATTATAAACATACTGATTATATTTATTATTTTATTGCTCCATTAGAAATGAAAATAAACTACGAGAAGATGTAAAAGCATGCAACTTCATAAAGATTATAAAGCAATAGAGGGAACCATTGTAGAAAGTTAAAAGTGGCTTATCCTGTGGTGGGTACAAGGACTACAAGCACAAAGGTCATCAATGGTAAGATTATTGACAGCACCTGCCAGCTGGAATTTATGCACAAATGGAGGTTTTAAAATGAATGTAAGGGAACATTGGCTACCCCTGACCCCTTAGCCAGGGATTATGGATGAGAAGACATCAGAAGATGCCTAAAATCTCTGCAACACAAAGGTTTACCAAAAACAAGCCAGAAACCAAGACACTCAAGCAATGTTGAAGTTTCTCTTGGGAGGAGATCCCCATTTTATGATGTTTGAACACACTCTTTCTCTTGTTGGATAGCTGGGGGGAAAAAAAAACACAAAAAAATCATTAAGAGGACACTTTCCTAAGATTAAGTTCAGTTTCTTCCAAAAAAGCTCTTTGCCAAGTCACTGAAAGCTGCCAAACTTTCTTTAAATTAGGAATGCCAAGGAACTAATCACAAATCCTTAGTCAGGTATGTGTGTGTATGTGTGTGTGCAAATTAATAAACTGAACATTCATTAAACTCAACTGTGTGGAGTTTTTTTTTCCCCATTTGAGAGGTAGATTTCTGCTTTGCCATTTTTTCCATAGATTACTCTGAGACTGAGGGGCAAGTGAAGCATTTTCTTCAGAATTATCTATCACTGTATGTTAGGAAGGTATGCCCTTTCAGACAATTTTGACTAACTTTGGAACTTTCAAATAATGCTGACATGACAAAACGTGCCCCTTGGCTTGGAATTTCTCCAGCAGGCTGTAAGTCAGGAAGGCAAAATTGATCCCTTGATCCCTGGGAGACTTGAGTATACCCAAGATCTAAACTGGTTCTCTCACCTCATCTTGTCATCAGGTTGAGAAGGCCAAAACCACAGTTTGCATGGCTCATTAGGGAGGAGATCAAAGAATCAAATAGCTAGCTGCAGAAAAATGCCAAATAACCAAAAACTGGACAAAACTAAGATGTTTCTAATGCTAAGTCCAATATTCCAAGATTGGTTTTAATGTGGTTTTTAGCAGTTTTCAAAAAAAAACCTATTTTAAAAATTCCCCCAATATTTTTAGGGCCTATTTTGTAAGAACTGCTTAAATAAGCAAAGTAAAAAGGCAACCATTTCATATTTTAAATGTTACATTAAATAATCGGTACTCTAATTATTGCTTATTTTATGGTAAAGCTTACTGGAAGAGTTTATTTCCTGAACCTATCAATTTTTGCCACTGTTTGTTTCAATTAGAAAGCCCCCATGACTTACTTTCCTTTGAAGGAAGAGTATTTTTTTCTTTAGTATTAGTTTTCTTCAGTTTTGACTTGTCAAACTTCTCCACTTCAGACAGGTCTGGCTTATCACTCATCTTGCCTAAAAGACTGAAAAAAAAAAAAACATTTTAAAAAAATTTATCTGGTAGAGCTACTATCACACTAAGGAGTAACAGCCAAAATTCTTGCATTTAATATCAATGTGTATTCTACCTGCTCATTTTTAAGAGGAAAATAGCAACAGATCTTAGAAAAGTCATGTTTTTATTAGAATACTTTTTATTTCACATTATTACCCTGTTTCTGATAGACAAGAAATGCGACTGATCACGATACACCAGAAACCAAGATGCTCTAAAACCCAGAGTCAATATGTCTGACTCTTAAAAATCACACTGAAGGTCAAATGTAGGTGACAGAAGCACAAGAGCATATAGAAGTAAAAGGAGACGTAAAGACTGGATTTAACCAGCTAATGAATTTGTAACAGGAAAAAGCACTATTTGAGCACCTTCACTCTGTATTCATTTCATCTGCCCAAAGACAGTAGATTAAGGAGCTGCAATAAGAGAAGGAGGGGATTTAATCTCGTCATAACTAATTACACTTCTCAGTAGCTCCCTGTAGCACTGGTTTGTAAACATTGTAAGAAGGGCCAGCTAATTATGATCAGGCTCAGCACTTCAGCAGAAGGGGGTAAACCAAATAGAGATAATTTTTATTTCACAACGCTTTATCCTCAAAGGGCGAGGCTAGGAGATGAGGTGCCCAGTGATCATTCCCGATTTGTCCAGAAGAGACAACAGGAGACCCCTGAGACCGGAAAGCGGACCTGGCCCCACCCACCCTGGTGGGGTAAGACATCTAGTGCCCAGACTAGAATAAAGAGGCCCCCAAGCAGCCAGACGTCGCGAATATGCCTCCTTCCCGTCGAGGTTACCCTAAGACCCTCCTGTGACGAGCGATCAGCCGCCAATCTCCAGAGGCGGGGAAACAGCGACTTCAAATAAATAATAAAAGAGATGGGCGCATCAGCCACTTGGTTAGCAGCAATTTGCTTACATTTTTAAATAACTATCATCATTGTCGGGCGCCCAGCCTAACAGCTACAGTGGGGGAGGGGGAGGAGGGCCAGCCCCAGAGGGCCCGTTTCGGGCGGCCCCAAACTCCTCGTCTTCGCAGCCTCGGACCTGCAGCCACAACGGACCCGTCGCTCTGGGGGCTCCCAACTCGGACCTTCCAGGCACCCACCCGGGAGGACTGCGCATCGCGCGCAGAAGGCGGCGCTGCGAAGACAAAGACGCGGACTCGCCAGGAGTGCAGATTCCAATCGCCAGTCCCAACCCCCCCCCCCCAATTCCAGAAGGCCCGACACCCCAGCCCCGCGGCCACTGGGCCCGCCTGTCCCCATAGTCCTCTGGCTCCGGCGGGGCCGCGCGTCCTCACCCGAAGGCTTGAAGACCAGGGACAGGCCGACGGCTGCGCTGAGACTGCTCCGCACGCAGGACGAGGTTAGCCTTCCCGCGCGGAACCCTGAAGTTAAGTTGCGTGGAAGACCCCGCCCGAGTCGTCTCCCATTGGCCAAGGGATCCCAGACCCGCCTCCTCGCCCCTCCCACCGCTTTAGCCTTGCTAGCCTGAGTCCACCTTCTCCGGGATACTCAGGACCTCACCCTTGTAACAGGGTGTTGATAACATCATTCGAGATCCGCCTCCCCAGACCCCACCCAAGCCCTCTCGGATTTGCCCGGGGACCAGTCACTGACCTACCTCCCCTGCCTCTCCCACTACTTTCGCCCTGAGGGCCCACTTCTCTTCCTCCCAAGTATATCACTCCTCCACGATAATAGGGGACTCTGAAATAAACAGGCATATCCTGCCCAGTTACCTTTGAACGTCTGAAGCTCCGAGATCCAAGCTGAAGGCGCGGTAATCAGATACTCTCGGCTTTTTATAGCCAAAGGAACCTAAGTACGCGGTGACCACCAGTGATTTGGTGCTCAGTGTTGTCTGTTCTAATCCTCGGCCAGGTCGTGGAGGAGGGGTGCTCATAGAGAGGATGGGTGGTTTGGGGTCATTCACCCCCACAGCTGGGCATTTCTGTGACAGTGGTGCGCTCCTATGTAAATGTCACATTTTCTAGTTTTACAGCCACTGAACATGATAACAGTCAGTTTGAGTAATCAGAGGATAATCTACAGAGGCTATTCATCTTTATATCTCCAAACCTGAGCCCTTTGCTTGGCCTACAGTTGACACTTAGATAAATGCCCATCTTTAGATTGAAGTAATAAATCCATGATACAGTGGAATTTTTGGACAGCAGCACCACCCAGTGTCTATGTTGGGAGAGAAAAGTGAGGATCCAGTGAGACTCCACCTGAAAGAACAAATCTTCAAGGTCATCTTCTGGATATTCACCCAGAACCTTGGAGCGTTGAGGTAAAATGGAGATAGGGCTATGTCTTTAGCCTGCACCCCATATTTTCCATATGGCTCATGTATGGTGCTAGAAATCCATATAGATCAGCAATCACTCTCTCAAGGATTTCTCAGGCCTTCCCACCTCTCCCCAATCCCTTTTCTATACTCTTCTAGCATGTTGTGCTAACTTCAGAGTTGTATTTGTTTTCTGGAGGAACTTTTAAAACAGAAGCGCATACTTGTTCAACAAAGAATATTCATTGAGTACCTACAACATCCCAGGCATTAAATATAACAAACACCAGTGTTTCCACCACTGAGATTTAGATGTTGTTAATATTTAGGTATATTTACTTTGCTCTTCTTTTAAGGAATAAAAACGCTGCAGAAAAATTGAGATTTCCTTGACCTTCACTCCATTTCCATTCCCCTCCCACTTCCCCAGAGTTATTCCTGTCCTGAATGTGATATGTAGTTTTCAGCCCATTTTTCTATCATTACAGATTGGTGTGATCTGTTTCCAGGAGCAATATGGAGCATTTTGTGGACCAGTGCTCCAGGTCTGAGACTGAATTTCCACATCACTTGGGGTCGACAGGAAGTCCCACACACACACAAGGCTGTGAACACATCCCCTCTTTAATTCACTTCTCACACCCCTTCCCTACTCCTAAAATGCAACTTGACCTCAATAATTCTTCTGTATCTTCACCCTCTTCTCTGAATGCACCCTTCATTGTCTTGCCCTAACAGAAGCCAGGCTCCTCCCTGAAGACTCTGTGTCCCCTGAAGTCCGGTCAAGAGGAGCAGATGATTTTTCTCTCCCAGAACCATTGTACCACAGAGCCTGAAGTTCCAGTAAATGTTTTCCATGCTTCTCACTGCTGCCTATAGAACATCCCTGAAAACCTCCAGCTTCTGACAGCTAGTGTCACTGACTAGCCTTTATTGTTGTTGTCATCTACCAAATTTCAGTCTCCCGCTGTTGCCACTTATTCCTCACAAAGTTTAGCTCCTGGAACTAGGTCACTCCCAATGGTAGTAGTCCTGTCTTAATTCCTGGTGAGTTCAAGAATGAGCATTCTAACACACTGGCTCCTTCAGTTCCTCGAACATTTCTTTGCCATGACATTGTCCTTGACCCCCACCTCAGCTACTTACTCCACTTGCATGACCATACCCTAGGATTTGCCATTGCAATTATAGCAACTCCTCCATAATCTCAGTTCCAAACATCCCTTTCCATGACCATCATCTCCCCTCTTTTAGCTCATCCCCTTTGGTACCCAAACCCCACTTTCTTTCAATGTCATCAGAATCTCTAATCCACTGATCTTGACAGATTTTACTATCACTTGCTCCCTTATTGTCCTCTCTACCCTCCTCTAGCTCAACTATCATGATAAAGAAACTTTTTGTTCTTTGCCGATATGATTGATGAGAAATGATATATCATTGTAATCACAATTTGTACTTCTGTAATCAGTGAGATGAAACATTTTCTCATATATTTAAGAAATATTGATTTGTCTTTTTAATGAACAATCTCTTCATATATTTGCCCATTTTCCTATTGGATTGTTGGTCATTGGTCTTTTCTTTATGAATTAATAGGGGTTTGCTATATATTAAGGAACTTAGTAAGGCATAGTTTCAAGCTTGAAAAGAAGACAGAAAAAGAAAAACAAACTCCCATTAAATCCAAATTATATGTATCCCCCCAAAAGTTCATTAAAATATGCAATATTAAGATACTCCAGGTTTCTTTCCAAAATTTATTTTTAAAATCCCTTGGTTCCTTCCTCCATTGAAAATTATGTAGAGACCATCTCCTGTGTACCAGACTCTAGGGTAAGCCTTGGGGTTACAGACATCATAGATGAAGACACACCTAGAGATAGTCACTGATCCGTAAACAATAGAAGGCACCATGGAATTCTCATGACTCAATGGCCCCTCATCTCTTTCAACTTGAAATGGAAAGTCAAATTTTTTATATATTCAGGGAGAATGAGGATATGCATCCATTAGGCAGGATATAGTGATGAGAGAAGAGGAGGAGTCAGGAGAGCAGCTAGGATGTGCCTTGAGAAGTGCACGGGTAGCGTCCTGTTTCCTTAGAGAGGACAGTAAAAGAGGCGCCAAAACCGGCCCTATTTAGCGCCTGACACCGGGCTGTGTGTGTGGGAGACACACAGGGAGGACTGTATGACCTGGTTTGGGTCTGGACAGGCAAAGGCCCTCTTTCCTGAGCGATGGTGGGGACTACAAAATGGCAAAGTGTGTTACCATTTCGAATGAGAAGCAGTGTGGCAGAAAAAATGACGACGCTGGTGCAGACAAGTGGTTTGTTTCCTCAACTGCCTTCCCTTAGAAGAGGGACAATGGCTGGGGCTCCGTGGGCGCCCCCTCCCACCTTCCTCCAGTCCACGGTCCCAGCAACAATAAAAGCACACCTGGGGAGGGCCGCCCCAGGACCTCCAAAGTGGTCTGGCCTCAAATAGCCTCACCCCTCCCAGCCTGCTTTCCTAACATTTCCTTTACCTCACCTGACTTCTTGTGCAATGGTGGGTCAGGCCTAAAAGGGGCCCACAACGGGACAGTTTGGCATTTAATCCGTTATCACTTTAGTGCTGCTTTTTAAAATTTTGCTTCCACTTCATCTTCCATTTTAGGTGACAAATAAGGAAACCACACGGTGAGCGGCGGAGTATGGGGTAAGGATGCCACGAGTACAAAGATATTCGAGTATTAATCCTCTTCCATGAGTACAGAGTTGTTTTCCTGCATACCCAAGCTCAAGTCCCTGCATACTTAAGTGCAGAAAAATATCGTGGGCGTCAGGAGGCGAGGCAGGGCATAATGGCACACGTACACATCGGGGTAGTTTGGTATTAAGATGCTTCTCTCCGTCTGTCTCTGCTATAGTCTCCCTATATTCTCATCCCACCTCATCTTCGATTATTTCTGTTTGAGAAATACAGTAGTCAGTAAGGGACTTAGAGAAGAACAAGGAAAAACTAAGCTGTTTGATACAGATCAAGTCCAACCAGAGCAGCTTTCCAGACGCCCCACCCCTGCCCATGTGTTCAGAAAATTACTTGGGAGGGGCGGCTGGGAGGGGCTTTTCTCATAGAGGCAGCGCATAGTTTTTGGAATAGATGAGAATTTATCCTCCTCTCTCAGTTTTGAACCTTTCTGTCTTGAGTCTGTTTCCCGACCTTCTCACCTCGGCTCCCTCCCCCAACCCACCCACTTCGGTGGGCCTAGGGATTTGGAGAGGGCAGTGTGTAACACCACATTTTGGTATCCGTCCGCTTTATCAGACCGAGGCTGATTCACAGTCGCCACCTCCAGAAAACCATATTCGTTTCAGATCAGGGGAAAAGATTGTAGGTTTGGCGGAGGGAGCTCCTAAGAGAGGAGAACTAATACTGAGACCCTTTGACTTTAGTTTGCTTCTTTCAGCCCGGCGCTGCTTTCTCATACCCAGACCCCGCCCCTGCCCAGTCCAGAATCCGAAACCGAGGGTGGGCGGGACGGAGCGCGCAGCTGGAGGAAGGAGCGGCGTAACGCAAAGCTTGGTATCACTCCGCTTCCGCGAGGCCGGATCCCCTTAAACGCCTCTCTAGCTGCTCCTGCTGTCGGTTTTGGTTCTGGGGACGTGGCGAGACAAGAGACTGCGGAGGAAGAGGTAGCTGTTAAAGAGTCACTAGGAGCGGGTCCCTGAGGCGCCTTGGGGACCAGAAGGAGAAGGAAATACCAAAAAGTGACAATTGTTTGCCCTTCATCTGATAAAACAGGTATCTCGTCTTAAATACCAGGTGCCAGGCCAATCCCCACACACAGTCGCCGCCATTGTCTCTTGTCCTTGTGTCCGTCTGACTGTCCGTCCCTCTTTCTTAGGGCTCGGCACCCCTCGAGGCAAGGAAATGAGAAAACTGATTTTCCTCTGATCCAAGCAGAGCAGGTCAGTGAGAAGGTGGGCATCGCTTGGGAGTGTGGTTATGGGTGTCAGAGATGAACGTGGGCGATGTGACCTGGTCGTTGGGGCGCGGGCGGTGAGAAGGGAGAGAGGGACGGGGGTCATTTGAGTGGCACACAACGATAAATTTTAAATGATCTTCCTCTTGCTAGCTTGATTTCCAGACATTCGCCCCACCTCCGACCATGTTTGGCGAGGGAAAGGAGTGTAGTAGCGGCTTCTAGCGGAGAAATGGCGGATTATATTAATAGGAGGGGCTGCTGCTGTCGTGAGAGCAGTTATCTGGGAAGCCCTGGAAGGGAGAGTGTAAAAAGAGGTTGTAAGTGTTTGATAATCAAGGCCCTGGATTAGAAAAGGGTCTCATGTCCTGATTACTAGTCTGACCAAGTCTCTCCCACTGTCTTTTCATTTGGTTTTTGAGTGTGTGTCATGCGTTTGTATGTGTAGGTCTGTTCCTACATTTGCGGTATTACACCTTCCTGTAAAGATCTGTGAGGGGCAGGGAACCTTAAAGGGAGGGGATAAATAAAAGAAAATTGGCCTAATTTCTGTAGAGTGGGCAGTGCTTGTGTGGTAGATGGCTAAGACTAGTGGAGGTAGGGGGTTTAGGGAAAACTCCAGATCTCCTTTCTGTCAGCTTTCCAAACAGTCCTACCTTACTCCCATTGTGATGAAGAAGATGATAGGCTTTGAGGAGTAGAAGAAAACATAAGAACTTAGATTAAATTGGGAAATAATGCTTTTCATTGATTTCCCAGCCAACTTTCATGGTTTGTCTGGGCATTCCATCCCTACTGACACGACCACTATCTTGCAGGGATGATTGAGTTGTCTCTGGAGGGGAATCGTCAGACTTTGAGAATAGAGCAGAGGAGCTTGGAGATTTGGGGGAAGGGAGGAAGAAAGGGAGATAGAAATTTAAAAAATTTTGGCAATCGTGTAACTGCATCCAGAAAGGATCAGTGTCCTAGGTGCTGATCTCTACCAAGGAAGGACTCAGTCTCCATTGTCTCTTGTCGAGTCTATTTATCTATCTCTGCATTTGTGAATCTCTGTGTGTAGATCTGTCCTTAGGTCTGTGGAACTCTCAGTTGCTGTGAAGGTTTATAAATGGTAACCCAACTTGAAGCTAGGAAATAATGAAGAAAATAAATGTGTCTTGTATCTGTTTAGATTGGTGCGAAGGTAGAGTGATTGAGACTAGAGGATTCTATCTCTTCTGTTTTGCCATTTTACTAACCCATTTGGTCCCCTGGTGATTTAATTGGGAGCCTTCTTAAGCTTTGGGGGCATAGAAGGATAATATATGCTTTTATTACTTCCCACTTGGTTTTCCGGTTCTTATGCTTCACCCTAGCCCAGTTCCGAAATAGGGAAATGCCAAGGCAGTCTCTGAAGAGGGAAATGGTGGGAAACAGGGAGGAGGAGGAGTCCTGAAGCAGGACAGTAGGAAGAAAGGACCAGGAGGAGGGAAACACTAGACAGATAACAAATATAGGGACCAGGGACCAAGGTCACTCTACCAAGAGATTGATTTCTGTATCCTCCTGGTTTTTTAAAATTATCTTCAACTTCTTTTTTTTGAAGGGGGGAGATAATTAGGTTTATCTATTTATCTATTTACTATTATTTTTAATGGAGGTCCTGGGGATTGAACCCAGGACCTAGTGCATGCTAAGCACATGCTCTACCTCTGAGCTATACCTCCCCCCTCCTCCTACTTGTTTATTTGTCCATAAATCTGCCTTTAGGTCTGTGGTAGGGCTTGTCATCATTGAAGGCAAGGAAACGAGGAGAAAATCACTCCAGATTAGTGCAGGTTGCTATGAGTGTGGAGACTTCCTCAGTAGACCTGTAGAATGAGGTAGTGGAGATCTGCTTGGGTGCAGTATGGGTAAAGAGCCAGTCCAGGGATTCTTCAGTCTCTCTCAGTCCCGTCCAGCTTTCCCACTCCCCATACTCCTGTTCTGTGTCTGGAAAAAAAGATCAGTTGCTCCTGCAGTAGTAGGGAGCATGAAATGAAGGGAGAGAAAGTTTGCTAATTATCTTTTCCACTTAGCACTAAATTACCATACTTTCCTGTCTCTCTGTGCTAATCAACATGAGAAAAAAATTGGAAAAGACTCAAAGCCCCATTTCCTTCCTCCACCCCTAGGTCCAACTTCAGTGGCAGATCTGGTGGCCTTGGAGTGGCTGAAGACCACCACCCTCCACAGGGCTGCGCTCAGGCACACAGCCATCCTTTCCTTCCCTGAGTGAGCTTCCTCTGCACGTTGTTTATATCATTGGCAGAGCCTATAGTTGGAAAGGGGTCTGAGTGACAACTGGACTTTGTATGAAAACACCAACCTGGGACAGACCTTCAGTCAAGGCTGAGACGGGGGTGGGGGTTTACATAATTTGACCTTGCCTTTAACTTGGATCATGATTGGCTTTGAGGCTAAGGCAGGGGCAGAGGAGGGGCTGGGGCTGGCCTGAAAGCTGGAATCAGTGGCCCTGTCCACACTAGAGCCAAGGCTAAGATCCAAGCCAAGGCAGTGGCTGAGGCAGAACTGAAAACAAGACCAGTGACCCAGGTCAAGGCTGAGGATGGAGCAGTGGCCTCAGTGACCTACACTGAGGCCGTGGCTATGACAAGGGAAGTGAGCAAGATGGAAGCTATGACTAAGACTAGAGACATGGCTGAGATTAAGGCAAAACCCGTGGCCAAACCTGGTATAGTGTCCGAAACCAAGTCAAAGGCCGTACCTATATCCAGAGTCAGTGCTGGGACTAAGTATGAAGTCAAGGCTGGTGCTGGAAGTGAAGCCAGTATCAAGTCCTTTGCCAAAGCTGATGATAAAGGCAATATTGGGTCCAGATCCCAAAGGAGGAGAGAGGCCAGCATCAAGTTGAGGGCTGGGGACAGGGCTGGTATTGTAATCAAGTCCAGTGATGAGGATGAAGAAAATGTCTGCTCTTGGTTTTGGACTGGAGAAGAGCCTAGCGTAGGATCCTGGTTCTGGCCTGAAGAAGAGACCTCTTTCCAAGTTTATGAGCCTCCACCTAAGATCGAGGAAAAGCCCGAGCCCACACCCAAACCCAAACCTGAACTCACTATAAAGCAAAAAGCAGCAGCGTGGTCAAGGGCCAGGTATTGTGTCCTAGTCCCAGTAGAGGGAGGGCAGGGATCCTTGCCTCCAGAGGGGAATTGGACTCTGGTTGAGACTTTGATTGAAACTCCTCTGGGGATTCGGCCTCTGACCAAGATCCCACCCTATAATGGCCCTTACTTCCAGACCTTAGCTGAGATCAAAAAACAGGTTAGGTATAGGGAAAAGTATGGGCCCAATCCAAAAGCCTGCCGCTGCAAATCACGTGTTTTTAGTTTAGAGCCTAAAGAGTTTGATAAACTCGTTGCCCTACTTAAGTTAACTAAGGATCCTTTTATTCATCAAATAGCTACAATGATAATGGGCATCAGTCCTGCTTATCCATTTACTCAAGATATAATTCATGATGTAGGTATTACTGTTATGATTGAAAACTTGGTCAATAATCCCAATGTTAAAGAACACCGCAGAGCTTCAAATATGGTGGATGACAACTCTGAGTCTTCTGCAGGACCAAATACAGGAGAATCGTACATAAATCAAGTTTGTAAGGACATAACCTCTTATCCCTTGAACTCCCCTTTGCAACTGGCTGGACTAAAATTATTAGTGCAACTGAGTGTAAAATTTGAGGATCATCATACGATTGTCAGTTACATTCCAGATTTCCTCACCTTGTTAAACAAGGGAAGTGTCAAAACCAAGTTTTATGTTTTAAAAGTGTTTTCACGCTTGTCTAAAAATCAAGCCAATACAAGAGAACTGATCAGTGCCAAAGTACTTTCATCATTGGTTGCACCCTTTAACAAAAATGAGTCAAAGGCCAATATTCTTAATATCATTGAAATATTTGAGAATATAAATTTCCAGTTCAAAAAGAAGGTGAAGCTATTTACCAAGGAAGAGTTCACTAAATCTGAACTTATTTCCATATTCCAGGAAGCAAAAGAGTTTGGTCAGAAACTACAAGACTTAGCAGAGCACAGTGACCCTGAGGTGAGAGATAAAGTTATACGATTAATACTCAAACTCTGAATAGCTGTATGTTCTCACAAAGCTTGAACAATTTTTTGGTATTGTAATATGAAACCAATGCATATTATAATTATTTCAGTATTTATGCTCTGTGTTGATTGAAGGAGCCAATTTTACAGGTACCAAATGATCTTGAGAATTTGAATATTTGTTGATTTTTATTGTGCTTTGTAAATTGAGATATTTTTAGTATTTCTGCAACATGACCTGATAATGAATTTATTCATCCTGAGTAAGCTATACTTCTGTGCTTTATATTGACATAGGTGTATTCATTTGAGACTTCATTTACATGTTAATAAACTTGCATGCTAAAACTGGTGAAAACATTGTCCTAGTTCTTTAGTTGAAGTCTAGTCAGAGGGATGAAGCACAAAAAAAAAAAAGAATGATAAGGAGCACTGTCTGAGTCTGTAGCGGGGTACAAACAAAATAAGTTTACACTGACCGACCCTTTAGTTTCAGCATGTTCAAGGAGTAGAATCACTCTGCACACGAGACAGGACTGTGCTACCGTCCTCGTAAGCTGACATCTGGGCAGATCTGGGAAAAAGGTGAAGACACAGACTTAGGAGAAAAGGAATACAGATGCTTTCATTTCGGTCTGAGTCCCAGAATTTGTGTTCAGCCTTTCACAAAAGATGTCTCATCAGGATACCTTGAAGCTTTTTAACCTCCAAGAAAATTCCTGGTTCTCACCCCCATTTAGCAAAGCCAAGGGAGTATGGCTCTGAAAGGACCTAGTCCCATTGTGCCCTCAACATCCAGATACCCCATCCTGGGGTACCAAGTTTACTGCATCTGTGGCTCCCTCCCCCTGTATTCCTTGGCCTCAGAGGAGGGCCTTTCTAGGGTCCAACTACAGAAACTGCTTTGTGGATAGTCTCATTTGTCCCACCTTGGTGACTGTTTACTCTCATACTTGCTTTTGTTTGCTGACGAATGCTTTGGACATGATGATTTGCACTTAACAAAAACTAGGTTCTGTTTAGGGGTTTGTGGCATAGAATCTCAGAGTATAGGTTGGGATCTGGGACCACCTCTGCCTCTCCTACCCTCTGCCTCCTTTGCTGTTATTCTCTTTCCTTAACTGCCCAGAATTGGGGAATACAAATATTAGGATCAGGGTACAAATACTGGCCTTTCTATGGAACTTCCTCTCTCTCCTAACTTTTTATGTATTAACGGGAAGGCCTAAACTGAAAAAACTCAAAAGGTGTCATGTACCCTTAGTTTTAGCAGCTATCCTTAGTATAATTTCTATTAAGGTCAAATCTGAATCTTATCTTTCATATATCTAGGAGTTGAAATGAAGGACAACCAGCCACACTTGTGTATTAAGGGTGAAAAAATGCAGGTAGGCTTTTTGCAACATACAGTTGCAACTTAGGTGATTTTTGAAGTTCTTTATAACTTGTTTTTTAATCCACAGAACTCCCATAGCCTGGAATTCTAGCTGTGGGTACTGCTTTCAGAGTTGGGAATCTTCACAGTACAATTGGACGAGACCTTTTGGAAATACTGTGTCTCAAATGCCCTATGGAGCACACACTTAATCAGTTGATGGCTGTGGAATTTTCCGTCAGCTAAAGAGAAGGGTGAGTGTGGGATGTAGGTGTCTCTGTGAAAGCAAGAAGCTGCTGGTCTCTCCTTGGGTGGGAATTATGGAAGACAGAGTCAGTTCCCAAATCATTCCTGGGTTGTACTCAAAGTCAAAACTCCATTACTCATCTCTTCTTTCATCCCCTTTCCTGGAAAAATAATTCAGGCATGCCCATGTAGTATCAGGGCTGATCCAGATGTTACTTGTCTTAAAATGTTGCTGGCTGGGGATAAAAATCAGTGTAGATTTCTCATCTTTCCTGTCATCAAGTAAAGCAAGTAATCTTCCTACAGCACAACTGGACTATTAGCACCCACTGACCCTCTGCTGTGCCCTCAATTTTACAAGAAGTTTCAGTGGGGATTCATCTATATAATATCACCAGATTCGCTAGCAAGGCTTTCAGGGCCCTATATCCTTCAGCACCTTTCCATTTTATCCCACCGTGTGACCTACATTCAAGCCACACAGGACTTCAGGCTGTCTGCAGCATCTTAGTGAGAAATCCTGGTCCAGAGTTAATGATCCATCTGTCAGTGAATAAGTATAAAAAAGCTCTTAGAGGAGGGGCACACTATCATCCTTCAGTTTTCACAACAGATAATTTCCTCTAAGTCAAAACTGGTCTGGTTTGAAGAACAAAAACTTCTGTGAATGTTATCCCTTGGTGTATAAATCTTAAGTGGATAAGAAACAAGAGGAAATGGCTCAAAAGTTGTTCCTTTTCCATTTGAGACTCCTGTTAAAGTAATGTGATTTTTCTGGTATACCAAGAATAGTAGGAATTTTTATAATTTGCATAAATCCACTAATGTCATTTTATATATACATATACACACACACACATATATAGTAAAGTTTTGAAATATAACATTGAAGTTTCCAAAGATAGCCTGGATGAAAAACTCTATTAAATGAAAAGCTTCACAATGAATTCCCCCTCCCCTTCTCTTCATTTTGCAAGAAACCCATGGCTCCATTGTACAGAAAAAAATGTTTTCTTTTGGGGATGCTGTGGCCACCCCTCAGAGACAGAACACAGTATCACCCCAAATTTGGTTCAGATGCTGATATTGATGATGTCACACATATATACACACCAAGACAGTATGAAAAGTTATTACTCACATAAAGAGGCTTTCTGGACAGAGCAGAGTGGCTCCCAGACAGGTCTGAAAATGGCTTGAGAGCATAGGAGGAGATGTCCTTGGGGTATTATGGTAGCTAGGAGATGGGTCCAGGGTGAGGGTTCCTGCAGGTGGTTTGAATTTCCTACCAGTGCCTAAGGAGGGAGCACCTTGGTTTTCTGAGCAGCTTGCCCAGATATGGGGCAGAAGGGGAAGCTATCAACTTATTCATATGTGGGGTAGGGGAGAAGGAGGGATGAGGCTCAAAAGCTATCAGTAGTCAAAGATTAAAAAAAATGAAGTCAGCCTCTTTATTACAGGGACCATAATATCTGCTTCATTTACTAGTCATAACTAAAAGCATATACAGATAGGTTTCCATTGTGATTGAAGCAGAAAGTCATTTTTGGTTAATCAAACTACTCTGAAATAGATAGTTTTGTTCTGGCATCTTTGTCTCAAAGCTGAATATACTAGAATATCCTAGACTCATAAGGATTCAATAAACCAGTGGCTTGAATATCTTGAGTAACTAAAGTGTTGGCTCTATTACATCAGTAACAGAATTTGATGGATAATATAAAAAATAACAAGTATTTTCCTTCAGCACTTCTCAGAGCAAAAAAACATGAAGCTTACTCGATTTGGCTTTAAAATTAGCAAGATTCTTCAAATGATACCATCAATAAAGTGAAAAGACAACTCACAGCATAGGAGAAAATGTTTGCAAATTATATATATGATATGGGTCTTGTATCCAGAATATATAGTGAACTCTTACCACTCAATAAAGAGACAAATGAAACCATTTAAAAAACGCAAAGGATTTGAATAGACATTTCTCCAAAGAAGATATGCAAATGGCCAATAAACACATGAAAATACGTTCAATATCTTTGGTCTTTAGAGAAATGCAAATCAAAACCACAGTGATACCACTTCACACCACTAG
Organism: Camelus ferus; assembly: GCF_009834535.1. Classification (NCBI taxonomy): domain Eukaryota; kingdom Metazoa; phylum Chordata; class Mammalia; order Artiodactyla; family Camelidae; genus Camelus; species Camelus ferus. The sequence continues at coordinate 71,674,151 of NC_045732.1, read as the reverse complement.
ATGGCAATAATTCCTTAAAAAACATAATAGCAAGTGTTGGCAAGGATGTAGAAAAATTGGAATCCTTGTACATTGATGGTGGAAATGTAAAAAGCTACAGCCAACATACAAAACAATTTGGCACTTTCTCTAGTGTACCATTTTGATTCATTTCTTTCTTTCTTGGTGGCTACTCTGTAGATCATAATATTTTTTATATAATTAATATCTTAAGTATATTATACCCAAGTTTGAATTAATATCAACCTAGTTTCAAAAGTATACAAAACTGCCCAATTTACAACTCCATTTCCCTCTTTATGTTGTTATTGTCACAAATTAGATTTTATATATCATGTCTATTAACAGATTTATAATTATAGTTTTATGCATTTGGGTTTTAAAACACACTATAAATTTGTTTTTCTCTATTTGACTTAATTTCACTTAGCATAATGCCATCTAGGTCCATCCATGTTGTCACAGATGGCACAATTTCTTTCTTTTTATGGCTGAGTAATACTCCATGTGTGTGTGCGTGTGTGTGTGTGTGTCTTCTTTATCTGTTGGTCGGTCTATTAATGGACATGTCAGTTGCTTCCACATCATGGTTCTTGTAAATAATGCTTCAGTGAACATAAGGTTGCATATATCTTTTCAAATTAATGTTTTTGTTTTCTTCAGGTAAATACTCAAGAGTGGAATTGCTGGATCGTGTGGTAGTTCTATTTTTAATTTTTTGAGGAAACTCCATATATTTTCCATAGTGGCTGCACCAATTTACATTCCCACCAACAGTACATGAAGATCCCCTTTTCTCCACATCCTCGCCAACACCTTACTTCTTGCCTTTTTGATAATAGCCATTCTAACAGGTGTGAGGTAATATCTCAATGTGGTTTCAATTTGCATTTCCCTGTTAGTGATGTTGAGCATCTTTTCATGTGTCTGTTGGCCATCATTGTGTCTTCTTTGGAGAAATGTCTATTCGGGTTCTCTTCCCATATTCTATTTGGATTTTTTAATATTGAGTTGTGTGATTTCTTTATAATTTGGATATTAACCCCTTATAAGAAATATCATTTGCAACTATTTGCTTCCATTTGGTAGGTTGTCTTTTCATTTTGTTGATGGTTTGCTAAGTGAAATAAGTCAGACAAAGAAAGACAAGTACTGTATGAGCTCACTTATATATGGAATCTAAAAAACAAAACAAAATGGAAACAGACTTACACATACAGAGAGCAAACTTGTGATTGCCAGAGGGGAAAGGGCAGGATATCGGGAGAAATAGGTGAAAAGGATTAAAAGATACAAACTTCCAGTTATAAAATAAATGTCATGAGGCTGTAATATACATCATTAGGAATATAGTCAATAATACTGTAATAATTTTGTATGGTGACAGGTAGTTACTGGACTTGTGATCATTTCATAATGTTATTTGATTGTTGGATAACTATGTTGTACACCTGACACTAACATAATATTGTATATCAACTATAATAAAAATTAATGAATGAATACAATACACTGGAAAAAACAAGGAATAACAAGCCAAAAATGCAATAATACTGGCATTTAAAAAATTATTTGACTTTATGTTTTAGAGCAGAAAGTATGGAGAGTTCCTCTGTACTACTTCTTTCTCCCCACCACTCCCTTCCCACACCCCTCCACAGTTTTCCATATTATTAGCATCTTGCATTAGCGTAATACACTTGTTACAATTGACGTATGAATATTGATAGGTTGTTATTAACTAAAGTCTCTAGTATTTATTAGAGTTTGCCCTTTGCATTTTTTTTAATTGTGGTAAAATATACATAACATAAAATTTGCCATAAAATTAAACAATAACTTCCCACTACCCACTATCTACTCTGGTCAGGCCCTTATGAGCACTATTCTATTCTCTATCTCTACAAATGTGACAACTCTAGATATATAAGTGAAATCATACAATATTTGTTATTTTGTGTCTGGCTGTTTAATATAGCATAATATTTTCAAAGTTCATCCTTGTAGCACGTATCACAATTTTATTTCTTTTTAAGATAATAGTATTTCACTGTTGTTTCTGTTTATCCTTTCACCTGTCAATAGACATTTTGGTTGTTTCCACTTTTTGGCTATTATGAATAATTCTGCTAAGAACATTAGTTGTACAAATATCTGTTCAAGTCCTTGCTTTCAGTTATTTGGGGTATATAACTAGAAGTGGAATTGTTACATCATATGACAATTTTGTGTTGAATTTTTTTAAAGGAACTGCCATACTATTTTCCACAGTGGCTGCACCATTTTACATTCCTACCAGCAGAGCACACGGACACAAATTTCTCCATATCCATGCCAGCATTTGTTATTTTCTGTGTTTTGATAATACCCATCTTAATGTGTGTGGAGTGGTATCTCGTGGTTTTGCTTTGTATTTCCCTAATGACCAGTGATGTTGTTCATCTTTTCATGGACTTAGTGGCAATTTATATCTCTTCTTTGAAAAAAAACTCTATTTGAAGCCTTTGCCCTTAAAAATAAATCCTTAAAAATAGGACTGTTTGGTCTTTGTTGTTGTTGTTGAGTTTTAGGAGTTCTTTATATATTCTTGATACTAACTCCTTATTATATATATGATTTTTTGCAAATATTTTCTTCCATTCTATGGCTTGCCTTTTCACCGTCTTGAAAGAGTCTTTTGATGCACAAAGTTTTTGATTTTGACAAAGTCCAATTTATCTTTTTTAAAAAATGTTTTTGGTGTCCTAGCCAAGAAATTATTGCCAAACCTGATGCCAGGAAGTTCTCTTTGTTTTCTTCTAAGAGTTTCAACGTTTTAGCTCTTAAGTTTGTCATTGATCCATTCTGAGTGAATTTTAGTATATGGTATAAGGTAGAGGTCCAAATCCATTCTTTTGCATCTGGATATCCAGTTTTCCCAACACTATTTCTTGAAAAGAATGTCCATTCCCCACTGAATGGTCTTGGTACCCTTGTCAAAAATCATTTGGCCGCATATGCAAAGGTTTATTTCTGGACTCTATTCTGTTTCACTGGTTTATATGTCTATCTTTATGCCAGTACCATATTGTTTAGATTGTTGTAGTTATTGTAGTAAGCTTTGTGTGATGCTGTGATTTATAAGAAATATAATTGGTCGTTCAGATAACCAAAATGTATTTTTCATATATTTGTGGTCTTTGTCCACAGTTCCTGACTCACAGCTCCCAAAACCCATGAAATTCCCTGAATGATAAGAGCAATGGGAGCACCTTTTGTCACAATATTTGATCTCCTGTCTTCAGTTCCGGAAATCCACTTCAGAACCATTATGGTGAAATGGGTGTTTTGTTACTCATAACAAGCCCTTTTCCACCACAACTGGGTTTAGGTTAATAAGGTGACTTTTAGAAAGTACCAAAGATGGTGTCCTGTTGCCAGAGGAACAAACAATGTGATTAGAAGGTTGGAATATTTAGTCCAACACCCATCCCCATTACCTCCTGGGAGGGGAGAGGGGATGGAAGTTGAATCAATCACCAGTGGCCAACGATTTAATCAATCATACCTTTGTAGTGAGGCCTCCATAAACACGCAAAAGGGTAGGGTTTGGAGAGCTTCTGAGTTGGTGAACACATGTAGATTCTGGGAGAATGGAGCGCTTGGAGAGAGCATAGAAGCTCTGCACCCATTCCCTATGCCTTGCCCTATGCATCTCTTCCATCTGACTATTTCTGAGTTATATCCTTTGATAATAAACCAGTAGATCTAGTAGGTAAAATGTTTTTCTGAATTCTGTAAGCCACTCTAGCAAATTACTTGACTCCAAGGAGACCATAGGAACCTCTAATTTATAGCCAGTTGGTCATAAGTACAGGTAACAACCTAGATTTGCAGTTGGCATCTGAAGTCCAAGGAGGGGGTCATGGAAACCTCCAGTTTGTAGCTGGTCGGTCAGAAGCACAAGTAACAACCTGAGCTTGAGATTGACATCTGACAGGGAAGACAGTCTTGTGGGGCTGAGCCCCTACCTGTGGAATCTGATGCTCTCTCTGGGTAGATAGTGTCAGAATTAAGTTGAAATTGTAGGACACCCTGCTGGCATTTGAGAATTGCTTATAGGTGTGGGAACCCCCCCCCCGCCCCGATACACACACATTGAAATTGGGTTCAGAACCACTTTAGTTGGTGTCAGAGAAGGGAGACTTGCTAGAACAGCCCTGGCTCACAGAAATATGTGGTTTGGGAAGAGAAAGGATGAAAGGGTAGGGGATGAGGAACCTCTGATTCATAGTCATCCGTGGTATGGGACAACAGCTATGCTATAATCAGTTACTAAGGGTTAACGTTACCAATGGAATTTAGGGATGGATCTGTCAACAAAAAGTTAATTAATACAATCTAAGAAAAAAAAAAGAAAATTTTATTCAAGCTGACCTGAGGATTATAACCAGGGAGGCAGTCTTTCAGAAAGCTCTGAAGACTCTCCCACCTGTTAGAGGTCAAAGCACAGTTATATACGTTATTGAGAAAAAGGATTGTACATCAACTGATGTGTTGACAGTTTACACAATCCAGATCTGCATATGCAAAGTGAGTAGTGGGTCATCATGAGCTCTTACAAGATTAAGAAGGAATGTTATCTCCTCGGGAGGTCTAGTTAATGCAGATACATAATGAACACTAAAGGAGAGGAAGGAGGCCCAAACAGGCAGAGAAAAATTTTACATTTAAATCTTTCTTGAGTCTTCCCGTAAAATATAAATTTAATTTCATCATATCCAACTCCTGAGGACTTATCTGACTGGATGCATAAGGGAATGCAGAATAATAAGGAAAAGATAAGATATGCAATCCCTTGGTAATTGTTATCTGTTAATAGTTAATCTGAAAGTAAAAGAGAGTGCTGGACCAGACCCTGATGCTAGACCAAGCTCAGATTTCAGTGAATCTGAGCTTCAGCCAGCCACTAGCCTCAAAGTTGCCCCACCCCAAGGTAAAAATTATGCAGGGGTACCTCCAAGATCTCTGGTCATTAAGAAGGTAGTCATTGTATGGGGAAGGCAGAAGTGGGAAACTATTTAAACCAGAGAGCATAGTGTGAAGGAGTTGTTTTATTTTGTAGATCCGTATCATCAGTTTGCTGAGGAACCTTCACTGAAATGGATTGTGAGAGTGACTAATTTAGCAGCTGTGTCTTTGGTTTTGAATGCTTCAGAATGAAAGAGCATGTTTGGATTGATACAGGACCCACAGATCATTATAGAACAATCACAAATGGTTTTATGTGATCCAGACACACAGGAGGTTGGTTATTCCTTAAGGAACAACTAGCCTGGTGAAAAGCATAAAAACCACTGGGAGATCAATTTATCCTGAGAAGGGGACTGCCCATCTTCCCTTATGAATGCCAAGCGCAACACTATAGATGAAGCAGCTGACATGCTTTGAACGCAAGCCATGTGGGACCGGCTTTATGATGACTAGCATATTCACCCAGTGTGTATGCTTGTTACCCAGCTCCTGGTAAATGCCGTGGTTAAAGGGCTCCTTTTACATGGACACCCCATTATAACCTTACTGCTGCAAAACCGAGGGACAGTTCAAGAAGCCTTATCAAATTTGCTGTCTCGGCTTCCCCTCATAGGTCTTACATATGCTAATAAAAATATTAGGTTATTAACAAGAGAATGGAGAAAGGCAGAAGAAATAATCAAGAGAATGGTTTTAGCAAGGTAGAAATTTTTAAACAATTATTAAGGAATAAGATGAATAAAGCAAATATTGATAGCAGTGGAATAAAAGAAAGGGGAGAGTCATGGGACTTGTCCCAGCAGGGTGGAAATCTTTAGATGGTAATTAAGAAATGGAGTAAATAAAATAGATATTGGTGGGGTTAAAACAAAGATTTTAACTCAGCACTACCAAAGGTTGGGTGGCACAAAAGGATCTGGTGGTCCCCCAACATTAAAGGGCCCCAAATAAGTCAGCTCTATTTGACCACAGTTTGGAGAAATTTTGAAGGCCAAAAAGCAGAAATTATATTCTGGAAATTAAGCCTTTGTCAGTCGTCTCATTTGCAAATATTTTCTCCCATTCCGTAGGTTGTTGTTTTGTTTTGCTTATGGTTTCCTTTGCTGTGCAAAAGCTTACAAGTTTAATTAGGCCCCATTTGTTTATTTTTGCTCTTATTTCTATTGCCTGGGTAGACTGCCCTAGGAGAACATTGCTAAGATTTATATCAGACAATGTTTTGCCTATGTTTTCTTCTGGGAGAATTATCATGTCTTGTCTTAATATTTAAGTCTTTAAGCCATTTTGAGTTTATTTTTGTGTATGGAGTGAGGGAGTATTCTAACTTCATTAATTCACATGCTGCTTACAGTTTTCCCAAAACCACTTGCTGAAGAGACTGTCTTTTCTCCATTGTATATTCTTGCCTCCTTTGTCGAAGATTAATTGACCATAGGTCTGTGGATGTATTGCTGGCCTCTCTATTCTGTTCCATTGATCCATATGTCTGTTTTTATGCCAATACCATGCTGTTTTGATTACTGTAGCTCTGTAGTATTGTCTGAAGTCTGGGAAAGTTATTCCTCCAGCCTCTTTCTTTCTCTTCAGTAATGCTTTGGCAATTCTGGGCCTTCTGTGATTCCATATAAATTTTAAGATTGTTTGTTCTAGTTCTGTAAAAAAATGTCTTGGGTAATTTGATAGGGATCACATTAATTCTGTAGATTGCCTTGGGCAGTATGGCCATTTTAATGATACTGATTCTTTCAATCCAGGAGCATGGGGTATCTTTCCATTTCTTTAAGTTATCTTTAATTTCCTTAATCAGTGTTTTGTAGTTCTCCATTTATAAGTCTTTCACCTCCTTGGTCAGATTTATTCCTAAGTGTTTTATTGTTTTGGGTGCAATTTTAAAAGGAATTGTTTCTTTACTTTGTTTTCCTGCTAATTCATTGTTAGTGTAAGGAAAAGCAACTGGTTTTTGTATGTCAATATTGTATCCTGCTACCTTGCTGAATTCTTTTATCAGCTCTAGTAGTTTTTGTGTGGAGCTTTTAGGGCTTTCTACATATAGTATCATGTCATCTGCATATAGTGACAATTTTACCTCTTCTCTTCCAATTTGGATCCGTTTTATTTCTTTTTCTTGCTTGATTGCTGTGCTAGGACAGCTCATCCAACTTAATACCAAAAAGAAACAATCCAATCCAGAAATGGGCAGATGATCTAAACAAGCAATTCTCCAATGAAGGCATACAAATGGCCAATAGGCACATGAAAAAATGCTCAATATCGCTAATTATCAGAGAAATGCAAATCAAAACAACAATGAGGTATCACCTCACACCAGTCAGAATGGCCATCATTCCAAAGTCTGTGAACAGTAAATGCTGGAGAGGGTGTGGAGGAGAAAAGGAAACCCTCCTACACTGCTGGTGGGAATGTAGTTTGGTGCAGCCATTATGGAAAACAGTATGGAGATTCCTCAAAAAAACCAAAAATAGACCTACCACGTGATCCAGCAATCCCACTACTGGGCATATATCTGGAGGGAACTCTAATTTGTAAAAGATACATGCACCCCAATGTTCATAGCAACACTATATGGAATAGCCAAGACATGGAAACAACCTAAATGTCCATCGACAGATGACTAGATAAAGAAGTCATGGTATATTTATACAATGGAATACTACTCAGCCATAAAAAAGAATAAAACAATGCCATTTGTAGCAACATGGATGGACCTAGAGATCATCATTCTAAGTGAAGTAAGCCAGAAAGAGAAAGAAAAATACCGTATGATATCACTTACATGTGTAATCTAAAAAATAAAAAAAAGGACATTATGAACTCATCTACAGAACAGAAACAGACTCGCAGACATAGTAAACAGTCTTATGGTTACTGGTGAAAGGGTGTGGGAAGGGATAAATTTGGGAGTTTGAGATTTACAAATGTTAGCCACTATATATAAAAATAGATTTTAAAATATTTCTTTGCTTCTTCTATATAGCACAGGGAACTGTGTTCAATATCTCATAATAACCTTTAATGAAAAAGAATATAAAAATGAATATATGTAAGTATATGCACAACTGGGACATTGTGCTGTACACCAGAAATTGACACATTGTAACTGACTGTACTTCAATAATAAAAAAAAAAAATTACAGTGAGAAATCTGACCAATCACTTAGGGCAATGGGCAAGCCATTTAATCAATATAGGATGGACAAATCTTATATAAGATTTAAGACATCTATAAGACTTTATGTAAGTCATATATAAGACTTTATTTATTGACTTTATGTAAGTCTTATATATGACTTTATATATAAGGCTTATGGAGTCCCTTGGCTCTAATCCTCGCTGAGGATCCAAAGCTTTTGAACAAGAGTGGGTAAAATAGGGGGAGAGAAAAGTTTGCCAGACTCCTTGATACAGAAGTTCCACGAACCATGGTACCTAAGTCCATTGGTGAAGTCCTAACTTGAGCTACAGTGCAACTGAGAGAGCATAAAAGTGTAAGAGTTAATTGGATTATGAAAGTTGGAATTTTACCTGAATGTTTTCTGGGAATGGAAATTATGTCTGGCTGGGGAACACTTACCTTACCTAGTATTGTAAAGCAGAAACCTGTTGATGAAGTCCTAATGGAGGATAGTTAGGAATGTAAGGGTTAATGTAATGTCTCTCCATTTATTTTGATCTTTAATTTCTTTCATCAATGTTTTGTAGTTTTCCTCATATACATCTTGTTCATATTTTGTTATATTAGCCTTATTCATAATATTCCTTTATTATCTTTTTATTGTCCATGGGTTCAATAGTGTTGGAATCTTTCATTTCTGATATTAATAATTTGTGTCTGCTCTTTTTTTCTTGGTTAGCCAGAGTAGATGCTTATCAGATTTACTAATATTTTCAAAGAACTACCTTTGAGCTTAATTGATTTTCTCTATTGATTTCCTACTTTCAATTTCACTGAGGTCTGCTCTAATTTTTATTAATTTCATTCTTCTGCTCAATTTGGATTTAATATGCTCTTCTTGTCCTAGTTTTATAAGGTGGAAGTTTAGATTATTGATGTTAGATCTTTTATCTTTTTTAATATATACTTTAAAAATCTATAAATTTCCCCTTAATCATTGCTTTTTTGTTGCATCCCACAAATTTTGAAAGTTGGTCTTTCATTTTGATTTATTTTAAAATATTGTTCTAAATTTCTCTTGGGAGTTCTTTGACCTATGTGTATTTACAAGTGTGTTCTTTAATCTCCCAATATTTGAAGAGTTTTCAGCTCATTTTTTTCTATTATTGACTTCTAGTTTTGTTTTATTGTGGTCAGAGAGCATGCATTGTATGATTTCTATGCTTTTAAATTTTTTCAGGAGTATTTTATGGCCCCAAATTGGTCCATGGTGATGTGATCCATGTGAGCTGGAAAAGAATCTATATTCTGCTGTTGTTGGGTGAGGTATTCTATAGATGTCAGTTACATACAATTGATTGATAGTGCTGTTCAGTTCAATTACGTCCTTTATGCCTGCTGGATCTGTCAGTTACTGTTAGAGGGGTGTTGAAGTTCCTATCATAGTTGATTCATCTATTTCTTCTCATAGTTCTATTAGTTTTTGCCTCCCATATTTTCACATTCTTTTGTTAGGGGGGCATACACATTAAGGATTATTATGTCTTCCTTGATTTGACCCCTATATTGCCCCTCCCCTCTTCCCTCTTCCCACCGGTAACCACTAGTTTGTTCTCTATAACTGTGAGTCTGCTTCTTTTTTGTTATATTCACTAGATTGCTTTACTTTTTTTTAGATTCCACATATAAGATAAGTGATATCATACAGTATTTGTTTTCCTCTGTCTGACTTATTTCACTTAGCGTAATACCCTCCAGGTCCATCCATGTTGCTGCAAATAGCAAATTTTCATTCTTTTTTATGGCTGAGTAGTATTCCAGTGTGTGTGTGTGTGTGTGTGTGTGTGTGTGTGTGTGTGTGTGTATCACATCTTTTTTATCTGTTGATGGACGCTTATGTTACTTCCATTTCTTGGCAATTGTTAAGTAATGCTGCTATGAACATGGGGTGCATGTTTCTTTTTGAATTAGTGTTTTTGTTTTTTGCAGATATATACCCAAGAATAGAATTGCTGGGTCATGTGGTAGTTCTATTTTCGGTTTTTTGAGAAATTCCATACTGTTTTCCACAGTGACTGCACCAATTTACATTCCCACCAGCAGTGTACAAGGGTTCTCATTTCTCCACACCCTCGCCAATGTTTATTTGTGTTCCTTTTGATAATAGTCATTCTGCCAGGTGTGAGGTAATATCTCATTGTGGTTTTGATTTGCATTTCCCTGATGATTAGTGATGTTGAGCATCTTTTCATGTGCCTGTTGCCCATCTGCATTTCCTCTTTAGAAAAATGTCTATTCAGTTCTTCTGTCCATTTTTTAATCAGGTTGTTTTTTGATGCTGAGTTGTATGAGCTGTTTATATATGTTGGTTATTAACCCCTTATTGGTCATATCATTTGCAAATATTTTCTCCCATTCAGTAGGTTGTTTTTTCATTTTGTTGATGATTTCCTTTACTGTTCAAAAGCTTTTAAGTTTAATTAGGTCCCATTTGTTTATTTTTGCTTTTATTTCCTTGCTTTAGGAGATGGATGCAAAAAAAAATTGCTACAATTTATGTCAATGAATGTTCTGCCTATATTCTCCTCTAGGAGTTTTGTGGTTTCTGCTCTAGTCTCTGTTCATTTTGATTATGAGACTTTTTCATTTAGCAAGTTACATTGTGAAAGATGCAAATGAATATGAGATTTTGATGGTAAACACAAGGTGGAGGCTTTTTTAACCTCATCACTTTCATAAACTGTGTAGCAGAGATCCACAACCACCATATTTATATGTTAGAAATAATTCATCATCATTAATCCTTGCAGGGAGAAATATCACAAGTTAGATGTTTGAGAAATGTTATCTTAGTTTGCTATTCAAAGGATGCTAACAATTATAGCATCTCTTTAAAAACTCTGTAATATCATATGTGCTTTTCTGTACCTTTTAAAAAATTACGAATACGTTTTGCTTAGAATAGAGAGGATAGTCAGGACTTAGGAAAAGAAGGGCTGTTGCTACTCCCCAAAGGATTAAGTAGACATTAGGGAACATATTAAAGTACTTAGTAATCATATACTTGTAGGCACTGTGCTGAGTTTTTTTCACCCACTTTATTTTTATCTGCCACTATTATCACAAAATAATACTTATGAGTTCACCTTTCCTCACAGAGCAGTAAACAATCTTGAGATCTTTAAGACTTGAAAAATAGGTCTTGGTGCTATTCCCTAAATTAACAATTATCCCCTTAAACTCCAGCAAGGTCTTATCAGCTGTTGTTTTAGAACCTCATGATTTGGAGCATACAGCAGTAGGGTTAGGGCAGGGTGGACAGCGACTTTGTGATGTGCTCAATATCAATATTCTGAACAATTCACCTCCATAGTTCTCTAAAGAAAAGTTCTAGTATATCTTTCTACTGCTTAAAATCAGAGACCACTTTTCTCAGTTTCCTACTGCTCCTGTGACAAATTACTACAAATATAATTGCTTAAAACAACATGAATTTATTATCTTAGTGTTCTGGAAGTCAAAACTCCAAAACTAGTCTCACTGGGCCATAGTGAAGATATTGGCAAGGCTGGTTCCTTCTCGAGGCTGTGAAGGGTAAATCCATTTCCTTCTTTTTTTTTTTTTTTTTTTTTGAGCTTCTAGAGTCTGTCTGCAATCCTTGGCTCATTGTCTTTTCCTTGCATCATTCCAAACTTTGATTCCATTGACCCACCTCTTCCTTCTATCTTTGACCTTCTTGCCTCCCCCTTTTTAGGACCCTGTACTTACACTGGACCCATCTTCATGATCCAGGATAATCTTCCCATTTCAAGACCCTCAACTTATTTACATTAGAATGTAAGGTAACTTGCTGACAAGTTCCAGGGATCAGGATATTGACATCTCTTGGGGGAAAGGGACATTACATACCACTTATATTAAAGGCAGTGGTCACAGAAACAATGAAGCAAGTTCCAGATGGGTAAATGCTGTGGTAAAACAGGATATTCATATATTTTGAGGTTTTAGTATTATATAGATATCTTTGACAGACATCCATCCAGTCATCATCCACGAACTCACACAAGAGATGTTATAATATGGTGAAAACAGATGAATATCAAACTTCTCAAGTTTCCTTACCGAAGTGGAGTTGTGAAATTTTACCATTCTGTAAATTTCACTGCACAATGAACTAAAAAAACAACTTGGAAAACTTTCCTCTGGTGGACTTCCTGTACATATGATAGAGATTCATATTAACTTTCTCTTTATCATGATAATCCTCTCTTATGGGCCGAATTGTCTCCCCTTCCCCAAATTCATATGTTGAAGTTTCAATCTCTGGTACCTCAGAATGTGATTATATTTGGAGACAGGGCATTTGAAGAGGCGATCAAGTTAAAATGAGGCCATTAGAGTGGGCCCTAATCCATTCTGACTTGTGTCCTGATAAGAAGTGGAAATTTAAACACACAAGGAGACACCAGACATACATGAACACGGAGGAAAGACCACACGAGGACACAGCAAGAAGATGGTCATTTGAAATCCAAGGGGAAAGTCCTCAGGAGAAACCAAACCTGCTGACACCTTTATCTTGGGCTTATAGCCTACAGAACTGTGAGAATATAAATTTCTGTTGTTTAAGCCACCCAGTCTGTGGTATTTTGTTATGGCAGCCCGAGCAAACTAATATATCCTCAGACTTTTATTTATTGGCTTGACATCTTACATCAATTTGGGAAAAACAGAAGCCCCATATTTATGATGAATATATAGAATTCTGTGGACATTTCTTTAAAATTCCAAACTTTATAAATCCTAGCAAACCAATAGCCCTTTTTTCAGTATTATATCCAATTCCAGTGTGGTAGTGTGTATACATTAGCTTTCCACCTGCTTTAGATGGCAGAATAAAAAAACACTGAATGAGGCACTTTCACCTTTACCAACACAAAATATTATCTGCAACAAACAACTAGTCTAAAGATTTTTAATGGGGTGCTTCTTAGGCTGGTCAGTGATAGAAGCACATAAAAGTGTAATAATTCTCGTCGGATTTAAAATTATAGTGTAAACTGATATGATTTATATAATCAACAAAAAAGACACTCCAGGGTTCTGGAGGCATTTATATGTTCAACAGATGTTTACTGAGCAATCTGTTATGTGCCAGACACTGTTCCTAGGTCGTGGGAATATAGCATAGAATAAAACAAATAGTCATCCTTGTGGAGCTCACATTTAGAGATGAAGGGAAACAGATAATAAGAAAGTTAATATATAAAATATGTAATATAATATTAAGTAGTGATAAATGCTACAGAAAAAAAAAATAAAACAGGTTTGAATATAGAAGGTATTGGAAGAGGGGATACTATTTTAGGTGGGATAGTTAGCGAAGTTATCTGTGAGCAAATATCTGAATGAAATAAGAGAATGGAACCTGAAGCTATCTGAGGAAGAAGTATTCTAGGCATGGATCCTGCCATTGTGACAACATGGATGAAGCTGTCGGACATTATACTAACTGAGCTAAGGCAGTCATAGAAAGATAAATACTACATGATTCCACATATATGTGGTATTTAAAATAGTCAAACTCATAGTGAAGAAAATAGAATGGAGGTTACCAGGGGTTGGGGGGAGGGAGAAATGGGGACTTGTTGAATGAGTATAAAGTTTCAGTTATGCAAGATGAATAAGCTCTAGAGATCTGCTCTACAACATAGTGCCTATAGTTAACCATACTGTATTGTGCACTTACATTTTGTTAAGAGGGTAGATCTTGTGTTATCTATTCTTACAATGACAGCAACAACAAATGGGCACAAAGAAAATTAGAGGTGATAGATAAGTATATTACTTTGATTATGATGATGGTTTCACAAGTGTATGCATATGTCCACACTAGCCAAATTATCTACATTAAATATATTCAATTTTAATATATCAATTATATTGAGAAGTATTGAGAAATAAATCTGTTTTTAAAAGTCCTCATCATGCTGAATGTCATCAAGGTTTTCTCTTATGTTATCTTCTAGGAGTTTTATAGGTTTACGTTTCATATTTAGGTCTATCATCAATTTTAAGTTAATTTTTGTGAAGGATGTAAGGTCTATGTCTTGATTCAGCTTTTTGCAGGTGGATGTCCAGTTGTTCCAGCACCTTTTGTTGAAGAGACTATCTTTGCTCCATTGTATTGCCTTTGCCCCTTCATCAAAGATCAATTGACTGTGTTTATGTTGGTATATTTCTGGACTCTCTATTCTGTTCCAATGATGTTCCATTGATCTGTCTATTCTTTCACCAGTATCACACTGTTTTGATTACTGTAACTTTATAGTAAGTCTTGAAGTCAGGTAATATCACTTCTCTGAGTCAGTTCTTCTCCTTCAATACTGAGTTGACTATTCTGGTCCTTTTGCCTCTTCATGTAAACTTTGGTATCAGTTTATCAGTATCCATAAGATAACTTGCTAGGCTTTTGACTGAGAAGACCTAGTGGGAAGAACTGACATCTTGACAATACTGAGTCTTTCTATCCATGAACATGGAATAAGTCTTCATTTATTTAGTTCTTCTATGATTTCATTCATCAGAGTTTTATAGTTTTCCTCATATACATCTTGTGCATATTTGTTACATTTATACCTATGTACTTCACTTTGGGGGGTGATAATATAAAAGGTACTGTGTTATTAATTTCAAACTTCATGTATTCATTGCTGGTATATAGAAAAGCAATTGACTTTTTTATGTTAACCTTATCCTGTAATCTTACTAGAGTTGCATATTAGTTCCAGGAGTTTTTTGTATATTCTTTCAGATTTTCTACATAGACAATCATGTCATCTGCAAACAAAGACAGTTTTATTTCTTCTTCCGAATCTGCATCCCTTTTATATACTTTTCTGGTCTTTATGCATTAGCTAGGAATTCCAGTACAATTTTGAAAAGGAGTGGTAAGAGGAGACATCCTTGACTTTTTCCTGATCTTAATGATAAAGCTAGTTTCTAACCATTATGTATGATGTTAGCTGTAGGGTTTTTGTAAATGTTCTTTATCAAGTCAAGGAAGCTTCACTCTGTTCCTACTTTGCTGAGACAGCTTTACTCTTTTGCATATGGATATCTAGTTGCCCCAGCACAGTTTGTGAATGGACAAGATTTTCAACAAATAGTGATTGAATTCCAGGCAATGGAATGTAAGTGCAAATGATGTGGGCATTTCTTTACCAAGGATTTTAAGAAGCAGGTGGACCATCTCTACTCTTTTTCCCATTTTGGGGCTAGACACAGACCACAGTGTTGCCCTATCATAGTGAGGCAGTAGGTAATGGTTAGGTAATGAGAAACATAACAAAACATACTATGCTTTTTTCATTTTTTTTCTATTTTGAAAAGTTAATTTGACATTCAATTAACTGTTAGTATTTTCTGACATTGTGGAAATTCAGGGTTTCTTCTCACTTCAAAGCTAATAACCATAACCTCACCTCACCAGTCCCTTTAGTTCTAGAAATCCTCAAGGGGTATTTCTCATGTCCTGAATTTTTATGGTTTTTACATGATTTTTCCATGTGTTGTTGCCAAACTAAGCTTTACACATCAAACACTTAAGTCCCTCCAATTGCTCTCTCTAATTTTTCCAACCACTGCCCATACCCACAGTCCTCATGATAGCAGAGTTGAGTACTACTAAACCTTAAAGGCATGTTGGAGAGGAGAACATTTTCCTCTCTTTAGGTTACACTTTATGAATGGGATCTGCACACTAGAGTATTACAGAGTTTTTCTGCGAACAGTTCTTTTTGGGATAACCTATGAACCTGCCTTTGTTGTGACAGACATACAGTTGAGGGCATATGTTAAAACAGGCAAAAATAGGAGTTCTAATCTCAATGCAGCCATTAGAATAACTAAACCTTCCTAATGAAAAGGAATCATTCCTGGGCTGAGGTCATTGTTCCTGGCTCTGTTTTCCCTCAAAATAAATTATCTTAAAGAAGAACCCACCCCAAATGTAACCTGAAAATATCCTTGGGTCAGGCCTCTCCACAAGTTCTTTAAATGTGCCTTGTCTCAAGTAGTAGACACAAGTTGAGGTCTTTCCTAGAGGTTCTTCAGCTTCTACTGAAAGTAGACATCTGTTGAGCCAGTTTCATCTTAGTTCACAAGAACTCACCCTATCCTGGTTGGTCCCATATGTGAGACTTGAGTTCCTGTGTAAAACTTCTGAAACCCAGGAATAGGAGAATGGATATGTTCTAAGAATGCATAGGGTTTGGATCAACCTTGAACAAAGGGGAAATCCCAGAAGGAAAGTTTGTGTGAGGCACATGAAGGACAGAAGAGAGGCAAGTTAACGTAAATAGGCAAATCTGGTCCATGACAAGAGTGGATCACTCAAGCTGCACAGGCAAGGGATATGCTAGTGTGAAAGTTCCTGTGCATGTATAATGGCGGTGGGGTGGGTATGGTGAAGCAGCACAGCTGCTTCTGTATCCCAGGCTTAACACTCTGGGAATTATTTGCTTCTGAAATTGTTCTATAGGTCCAGAGCCTATAGATGGTAGCTCTCTCAGTTAGGAATATCATGAGGAGTGATGGAGGGAAGGAAGGGGAGAGAGGGAGAGAGAAGAGAAATACGAAGCTTGGGCTCTGCTTTTATGAGGGTCCCAGGGTAGGGAGCCAAGGGTTTCTTGGGTTGTCTTTACTGGCTAATTTAAAGCACAGGAGCAGAAAGTAGGCATAGGAAGGAAAAAAGCAAGGTCACTGAAAGACTCATTTATCCAGGTTAACAGGGCTTTCTGAAAGAGGGAAGGAACCTCATCAGTGGGAGTGGCCTAATTCCTTGTGAGGTCCTTTTGCTTGTAGCTATGTCTTACAACCCATAATATGTTTATTCAAGTTGGATGTCTTTTGAAATGGATGTCCTGACAATCAAAAGGCATAATGCCAGGCACTTACACTACAGAAATTTAGATATCAGAGGCTAGTCAGTATTACACAGACACTAGTGGAGACACTGGAGGGTGGAACTATAGCTATTGCAATCAGACCAGAATCCATTTTCTGAGGAAATAAATAAAATATTACTTAACACTCAGACAGACATAGGTCAGCATCCTATTTCAATCTCTTATTTGCTCTCTGATTTTAAAGATGACACAATCTATCTGATATCTGTGTGTGTATATATATATATACACACACACACACACAAAGAGCTAAAACATAAAGAGCTTAAAATAGGAATTTTCTCAGTTCAATCAGTGTTATACAGCAATAGTGTCTGTTCTGTAAATGAATTCAGAACAAATTGTCCAAACGATATTTCAAAACCTCACAATAAAATCAGTCAGCTTTTCGTGGATCCATTCCCCTGTGAGTAAATATCTTGGAATACATATCCCAGCATCTGGAAAATTACCCAAGAAGCTTGCACTGGTATGACCATAAACTTTTAGGATAGGAACCTAAATAAAATAGGAACTACAAGTAAATGTAAGCTCACAAGAACAGGGATTTCTTTCTGTTTTGTTTCTACTGCATCTCCAGTGCTTAGGACAAAGTAGGTACTCAGTATGTACTTGTTGCATGAATGAAAGACACAAATACCTTTAAGAAAGAGAAAGAGCAGTTCAGGGAAGGCAAAGAGATTCACGCACACCCACAGATCCCAGCAGAGCACAGCCTTCCTTCTACAAGCCTGGCATTCACCCAGAGACTATACTGTGAAACAAAGAAAACATAATCCACAATTCAACGAAGGCCATTTAAGCAGCACAGCAAAAGAGGCCTTCCTCCAAAAACTGACTGTTGTTTCTAGATTCGTATAGAATCATCTACAGATGTTTTTTCATTCCTATCACTTAAATATTGTACAGTTATAGTTAATATCTAATAACAAGTAAACATATGGAAATATATGAAAATTTATGGTAAATATAAGGTTCCCGTTGCATCCTGGAAAACATCAATGTTTTTCAACAAATAGGGACTTCATCCAAGATAAGCCTCAAAGACCACTGCAAAAATCTCTGTTCTTTAGAAAACCTGGAGAAGGGGACTGCTGGAGATAGTGGTTACAGCAGTCAAGAGGTGAGCCTCTAAAATGGTCCTCCTAGGGGTTGAAGTCCAATTAAAGAAAGTCAAGGGGGGAATGGACTTTAACAGGATGGGGAGTGAATTCGGTTGACACTGCTGCTGTAACAAATTACCACAATCTTGCTGACTTAAAAAAAGAACAATAAAATATCTTACAACGCTGAAGGTTGAAAATAGGAAAAGGGACTCGCTGGTCTGAAATGGTGATACAAAGACTTCATTCCTCCAAGGGGTTCTAGGAAAAAATCTGTCTCCTTGCCTTTTTCAGCTTCTGGGGTCAGCCTGCAATCCTTGGCCGCTGGCTTCCTTCCATCTTCAAGATAAAACCAGCAATGGCCTGTCCGCCTGTCGAGTCTTTCTCATGCTACTTCACTGTGACACTGACACTTCTTCCACGTTTAAAAGTTCCCTTGCCATTGCATTGGTCAGGATACTCCAGTGTAATCTTAATTTTACATTCAGCTCATTAGCAATCTTAATTCCATCTGCAACCTTAATTCTCCTTCGCCATATAACATCACATACTTACAGGTACTGGAGAATAGGACGTGGACATCTTTGGGGACCTTTATGCAGCCTGCCAAGTGAGGGTGCCATTGAATTGGGTTTTAAAATGGACAACAGTGCCAGCAGGTTTGTGCTCAACCACAGTTGTGCTTAACCAGGGTTGCTGTTTGCCCCATGGAGCACAGAGAAGAGGGGCTCAAGACTACAGGCAGGGTGTAGGGGTACAGGAGCCAGGGGATTCAAGAACCGGCAGGTTTCTGTCTTGGGGCAGTGGGTGCATGACGGAACCTTCTCCAAAGAACGGCTGGGGAAACCAGACAGGTGTGCATGCAAGTGGCTGAGATCCAAATGGATTCGAACCCCTGCCACATTCCCTCACTGCCAAAGATGATGGGAGGGTGGAAGTGACTGCAGGAGAAGACTTGACAGACAGAACCCAGGAAGAGGCGCCAGGACAGGCCCTACCTGGTGCCTGACACTGGGCTGTGGGGTGAGAGGCGGGGGGATTGTACGACCCGCTGCGGGTCCCCGACAGGGAAGGGCCCTCTTTCCTGGGCAGCTGCGGGGACCGCGCAATGGCAAAGCGTGTTACCACCGCGAACGAGAAAACAGCAGTGTGGCAGAAAAAATGACGACGCTGGCGCAAACAAGTGGTTTGTCTCCTCAGACCAGAGGTCTAGGGCTGCCTTCCCTTAGAAGAGGGGCAGTGGCTCGGGCTTCGTGGGCGCCCCCTCCCACCTTCCTCCCGACCGCGGCCCCTGAACGTGGAAAGCAGAACTGGGGAGGGTCGCGCTCACAGCCCCTCTCCCATCTGCATCCCGGAAGGATGGCGGGCGGGGGGGCAGGGGAGCAGAGGGGAGGGGAGGGGAGGGGAGGGGGGCGGACACCGAGCAGTCTTGGGGTTCACACACACCGAGGGGCGGTCTGTATCCATCCGCTGCTCCCCTCAGCGCGGCCCCTCCGGACCTCCAGACCCCGGCCCCCACCGCCGACCGCTCGCCGGCCCCACACACTGTGGGGCCAGAAGTGTGGGGGTGGTCGCGGCGCGCGGGGGCCGCGGGGGGCGGGCGAGGCGGGCTGGCGTGGCCCCGCCCCTCAGGCTGGGGTTCCTCCCGGCCCCGCCCCCTCTGGGTCGGAACTACGGTGGGCCTGGGAGGGGGCGTCGAGCCTATTCGTGCCGTATCCCTCCGCCCCCCTTCCCGACACCCTCGCCGCGAGCGGTTGGTGCCGCATCCTGCGCAGCCCCTGCCCGGTTTGGCGCAGCGGCGCGGGGGGCGGGCCGCCTCTTTGCCATTCTGAGCGCACGGAGAGCGGTGGGAATCCGAGTGAGGAGCTCCGACCGGAGGGCCAGGCCGACCACCCGGGCCCTGAGCCTGTGCAGGCAAGTGGGGGTGTCGTGGGGGGCGACGAGCAGCTCACAGCCTGCCCCGCGGACCCCGGCAGCCTGGCGAGCGGGAGGCGACGCGGCTGGAGCCGGTCCCCGAGGGAGGTGCGCAGCTCCGGGGGCGCCTTGGCGCCGAGGCGGCGGCGACCGGCGCGGACGGGACCCGGGGCGCGGGGTCTGGCCGCAGACGCTGGCTGGGATCCTGGCAGGCGAACCGCGCGGCGGCTCCCGGGTCAGCTTTCCGGGCGCCCGCGCCCCGCCCTCGACGGTGTCTGTGCCGGGAGAGGGCTGTGGGGGTGCTGCTGCGGGAGAAATGGCGGAGGGGAGCTGGGGTGGGGGCGCCCGGGGAGGCCGCCGGGGCCGGGTCTGGGGTGGCGGTCGGAGCTGGGGGCCGAGCGAGCGGGTGCGGGGGCTCGGATTCTGGGAAGGGACCTGTGGGTCCCGCGTCCTGGGTGCTGTCCCTTCCCACAGGCGCCTCTTTGATGCCAAAGTCTCCTGTCTGCGCGGTAGGTCTGGCGATTTCAGGCCAAGGGGTGCATCTGTAGAGGAGAGGCTTGAGAAAAACGAAGAACAGGAAACGAGCCTGTATTTCTGAAGGTGTGTGGGGTTGGGAGGTGGGGGTGGGCAGCAGCCATTGACTGGAGACCCGAATGGGGTGGGGTGACTGCGACCAGAGCAGGTCAGGCATACAGGAATACCTTCGAGAATTGCCTTCTCTAACAGGTTTCTACACACTTCTCTTGCCTTCCTTCCTCATCTCCACAAAATTGAGGGTGGAAGAGATGGGCTGGTAGGTGAGGGTCAGGGTTAAGTCTTAAATGCAAGTACCACTGCACAACCTGTTTTCTAGAACATGCGGGCACCCTTCCCTCAATTTAAGTTTTGCAGGGCCAGGGAGGTGAACACCAAGTGATGAATCCTTACAGTTGGAGAAGGGAGCAAGAGGAAGAGAGTGATGTGAAAATGAGGAGTTACGAAGAAACCAGATCCAGAGAGCCTCAATTAATTAAGAGTATTCTACCAACAGGACTCTAAATGTTAAAAGACAGATAACTGGGACACTCCTCTGTTTGGTGTTGGTCTGTTCACCAAGCGCTCAATTGCTACGGTTGTTTCCTGACTGTCTTACCTTTTGTCTGTTTTTCCATAGGCCTGCTTTAAGGTTGGTCCCTTTTCCAAGGAAGGAAAAGAGGAAGACTGGTTCAAATCTGGAGGTTTGTGGGAAGAGGGGCAATGCAGGGGACAGCTACAGAGTAAGATCATGGCAGGTGTCTTTGATTTAAGTGATTGCAGGCCTCCTTCTCCTCTCTCGCTCTCTGCCAGATTGGCATATTGCAGCAGAACCCCTTGTTCATATCCGGCAGGAGACATTAGGAATATCTGGGTAGGTGTGGATTAGGCTGTGAATGGGAGGGGGAGACATGAGAGCAGAGGGCAGGAGACAGGAAACATTAGACAAATTAGAGCCTTAAACAGAAATAGAGATGTTTGCCTCAGTGGTCAGAGTTCCTGTTTGTCTATCTGTCAGTCAGGTTCCATTCTCTCCTATGTGTTTACTTGTTCCCAGGACAGCCTCCAGGCTGCTGTAGACACTGCTGAAATCAAGGAAAGGAGGGAAAACTTGTGACACATCAGCACAGGTTGGTATGAGAGTGGGTACCACTTTGAGTGGTCTAGAGGACACCAACACAGGTCCAGGAGTGATTAGGGTCTGGTTTGGGTGCTTCTCAGCCTCTCCCATTGCCAAAACACTTTCCCACAATTTTCACACCTCTTTTGTAGCTGGCAAAGCAGTGTGGCAGCTCTGGGAGTAAAGGGTGTGCGCAAAATGAGGGTGGCAGAGAGACCTGATAACCTAACTGTCCCACTAAGCATTAAAGGTCCAGTCTCTCTGTGTGTGTTTGCGTGGAGCGACACAATTGGAAGAGACTCAAAGCCCCATGTCATTCTCTCTTCCTAGATTGATCTCCAGTGGCAGCTCTTGTGGTGTGGGATTTGGGGCTGACCACCACCCTCAACAGGTCTGCACCCACCCGGGAGCCATCCATCTTCCCCCAGCTTGCTTGTGCTTCCTCTTCTCTCTGTCTGCAATATTGGCTGAGGCTGGGCTTGGGAAGGAGGCTGACTGCCTGCTGGACTGGTGATTGACTAACTTTTGTTTCCAACTGTATCACCTGAATCATCGAAAGATTAGAGTGTGAAGATCCAGTACTGTGACAGATCTGTGGTAGAGACTGAGACTGGGATAGGAGTGTTTAACGGGGCCTCCCTTGTAACTTGTACTATGACTGGGGCTGAGGTTGAGCCTAGCGCCCAGGCCAAGCGTGAAAAGAAGCCTGGAGAAGAGGTTGGGGGTGGAGCTGAGAGAGAGAATGAAGTCCCAATGGTGGTCAGACCTAAAGTTAGGATCCAGGCCCAGGCAATGCCTGGGGCAAGGCCCAAAACTGAGTCCAAGTCTATGGCTGGGGCACATCCTAAGACTGAAGCTAAGGCAATCCCTGGGGCAAGGTCTGTGGATGAAACCTATTTATGGGCCAGGACTGAGTTTGATGCTGAGGCAATTCTGAAGACAGAAGGAACATCCCAAACCAATGCTATAGCCTGGCCACTGGTCAATACAGAGTCGGATTCAGTTGCTAACACTAAGACTTTGTCTATGGAGAGGGAACTGGTCAATATGGATGCCGAGTCCTTTCCTGGCACCAAGGTCAAGTCCCAGTCAGGAATTCAGCCTTTGTTTGAGTCAGAGGGTGAGACCAATATGGCCTCCTGGTGCCATCCTAGACCTACATCCAGAAAAGAGAGCTCTCAAAATTGTGATTTCAGATGGGTGGATAGATCCTCTTTGAGTTCCTGGTACTGGAATGGAGAAGAGGTCAGTACAAGGCTTCGTCCTAGAGACCGGGTAAAGGCCAGTACTAGGTCCAGGCACATGGCCAAAGAAGAAGCCATGTTTAGGCCCAAAACCAGTCGGGAGCTCTATATTGTATCCAGTTCTGGTTCTGAGGATGAATCTCTTAAGACATCCTGGTACTGGGCCAGAGAAAAGTCCAGTATCCGGTCTAGGCCTAGGGAAGAGGCCAATAGTAGGTCCTGGTTTAGGTCCAAGAAAGAAGTCTCTGAGTCCAGTTCTGAGTCTGAATGTGAGGACAATGTAAAGTCCTGGTTCTGGGCTGGGGAGGAGGCCAAATCCAGGTCGAAACCCAGAGCCAGGAAAGGGTCCAATGTCAGGGCCAGGCACAGGGCCAAGCGAGAAGCTTCCATTGATTTCATGTCTGGGTCTATAGATGTAGTCAAAAAAGATTCCTGGTTCTGGCCTGGAGAGAAGACTAATAACTCGTTGAGGCCCAAGTCCAAGAAAGAGGTCAGGGCCAGAGCAATGGCAAAGGAAGAGGCCAAAATCAAGGCCAGACCCAGGGCCAAGCGAGAAGCCAGGTCAGAGGAAGAGTTCCTCACTGGGGCCTGGTTTTGGGCTGCAGAAGAGTCCAACATAGTGGGTGGGGCCAGTGTCAAGTCCTGTTCTCAAGTGGAGGATGAGTCCATTGTTGGCAGTTGGTTCTGGACTGATGAAGAAGCCAATATGGGGACTGAGGCCAGAAGTAAATTCAGACCAAAGACTGAGAAGGAGCCTATTGGCAATTCTATGCTTGGAACTGGAGGAAAGACCAGTGTAGAAACTGAGGCTGAGGACACTTCCAAATCTGTGGCAACAGATGATAAAGAAAAGGTCATTGCTGGTTCCTGCTTCTGGGCTAATGAAGAAATCAATCCAGAGGCTGAGGAAGAGACCATTTTTGGGTCTTGGTTTTGGGTCACCGATGAGGCCAGTGTGGAAGCTAGTATTGGGGCCAGCTGTGGGTCCAGGCCAGGGTCTGAGGAAGAAGAGGTGATTGGTCCCTGGTTCTGGGCTGGAGAAGAAATCAGTACAGAGGCTGAGTTTGGAGAAGAGGCTAGGCCAGCAGCTGAAGAAGAGACAATATTTGGGTCCTGGTTTTGGGCTGGAAACCAGGCCCAGATGGATTCTGGGGCTGAAGTCAGTTGTGACACCATGCCAGGGGCTGAGGAGGAGGAGCCCATTATTGGGTCATGGTTCTGGGCTGGAGTAGAAGCTTGTGTGGGGGCTGAAGTCAGCAACAAGTCTAGCCTGGAGGACAAGGAAAAGGGTATTATATCATCTTGGTTTGGGACCACAGAAGAGGCCAGTATGAAGTATACCCAATGCAAATTTATGACAGCTGCTGAGGAGATCAATAATGAGTCTAGCTTCTGGTCAGAAGATCCCTGTGTGTTTTCTGCCAATGGATGCAGATGGAAGTCTAGGCCAGAGGAGGAACAGGACACTGTTGATTCATGGTTCTGGTCCAGAAAGTACACAAGGCCAGAGACCATTGTAGGGCCCTGGTTCTGGGCTGTGGAAGAGGGCAGTATAGATGATAGGACTGAAGGAGCCAAGCCACCTAGCAAGGAGGAGATCATGATCACATCCTGGTCCTGGAAAGGGGATAAAGCCATTATAGGGGCTCCAAACAGAGAAGAATCCAGGCCAGATGCTGAAGAGGAAGACATTGGTTCTTGGTTCTGGGCCAGGGAGGAGGACAGGCTTGAAACAGAAGCTAAAGCTAGAGAAGACGACAGGCTGGCAGCTGAAGAGGAGGTTATTGTTGGGTCTTGGTTCTGGACCAGGGAAGAGGCCATTAGGAAGGAGACTGGCATTTGCAGCAAATACAGCCCAGAAGCTGAAGAGGAAGAAGTCACTATTGAGTCCTGGTTCTGGGCTGAAGAAGAGGCCAGACTGGAGGCAGGGGCTAGTTTTGAGTCCAAGCATGGGCCTGGAGAGGAAGAAATCATTGTTGGGTCCTGGTTTTGGGCTGAAGAAGATGTTATAGAGGTTGGACCTCAGGCAATAGAAGAGACCATATCGAAGTCTGAAGAGGAAACCATTTTTGGATCCTGGTTCTGGGCTGCAAAAGAAGTCAGTGTAGAAGCTGAGACATGTGCGTCTAAACCAAGAGAAGATGAAGAGATGATTGTTGAGTCCTTGTTCTGGTCTGGAGACAAGGCCATCGATGACACTAAAACTGTGGCTACTTCTGAGTCCAGGCCTAAAAATGAGGAAGGGGCAGTTATTGGGTCCCATTTTGGAGCTAAAAATGAGGCTAATAACAAGACTGGTAATGGGACCAACTGTGAGTTCAGGACAGCAGCTGAGGAGGACGAGGCCATAGTGGGGTCCTGGTTCTGGGCAGGAGATGAGGCCCATTTTGAATCAAATCCTAGTCCTGTGTACAGGGCCATTTGCAGGTCCAGGTGTTCAGTTGAGCAGGAGCCTGATGCTTCACGCAGGCCCCAGAGCTGGGAGGAGGTTACTGTTCAGTTCAAGCCTGGCCCATGGGGTAGGGTTGGCTTCCCATGCCCAAGCCCCTTTAGATTTCCAAAAGAAGCAGCATTTCTGTTCTCTGAAATGTTTGGAGGAAAGCCCAAGCACATGGAACCGAGCCCAGAAGGGGAAGAGCAGGAGTCTTTGCTGCAGCCTGATCAGCCTGACCCTGAGTTCCCATTTCAATATGATCCATCCTACCGGTCAGTCACAGAAATTCGAGAGCATCTTAGGGCCAAAGAAAGTGCAGAGCCTGAGAGTTGGTCCTGCAGCTGCATACAATGTGAGCTTAAAATTGGTCCTGAAGAGTTTGAAGAACTCCTTCTGTTAATGGACAAAATTCGAGATCCTTTTATTCATGAAATATCTAAAATTGCAATGGGTATGAGGAGTGCTTCTCAGTTTACCCGCGATTTCATTCGTGATTCAGGTGTTGTCTCACTTATTGAAACCTTGCTCAATTATCCCTCCTCCCGTGTTAGGACAA
Organism: Camelus ferus; assembly: GCF_009834535.1. Lineage (NCBI taxonomy): Eukaryota > Metazoa > Chordata > Mammalia > Artiodactyla > Camelidae > Camelus > Camelus ferus. The sequence continues at coordinate 71,648,152 of NC_045732.1, read as the reverse complement.
GTTTTTTGGAAAATATGATTCACATGGCTCCACCTTATCCAAATCTGAACATGATTCAGACATATGTGTGTCAAGTATGTGAAGAAACCCTTGCGTATAGTCTGGATTCCCCTGAGCAGTTATCTGGAATAAAGATGGTTAGACACCTCACTACAACTATTGACTATCACACACTGGTTGCTAAGTATATGTCTGGGTTTCTATTCTTATTAGCCATGGGCAATACCAAAACAAGGTTTCATGTTCTGAAAATACTACTGAATTTGTCTGAAAATCCTGTCATGACAAAAGAACTGCTCAGTGCTGAAGCAGTGTCAGAATTTATGGGCCTTTTTAACAGGAAAGAGACAAATGACAATATTCAGGTTGTTCTAGCAATGTTTGAGAATATTGGTAACAACATTGAAAAAGAGGCATTGCTGTTTACTGATGATGATTTCAGTCTTGAGCCACTTATTTCTGCATTCCATGAAGTTGAGGAACTTGCTAAGAAACTGCAAGGCAAAACAGATGATAAAAATGACCCCAAGGTAGACCCAAAAAATGATTATGATTAATCACTTGCCTGTGACTGTCCTTACGTTCCTGAGTTATAATCCTTGAATAATGCTTTGGCTTTCATTTGATTCTATGTTATAATGTACATCTTTAATGCTGTTACTAACTTTGCCCAACTGTGTGTGTGAGTTGAATCAATCTTCTCATGCCAAATGAATATTAGAACTAAAAGCACATTTGTTGATACTTGTTTTTGTCCAGATTGTGAATTTAGTATTTAAGCTTATAGTGAACTGAGCCATCATAAGTAAGCTACCCTTCTGATTGTTGTTCCAGTGTATTGATGTCTATTTGAGTCGTGTTGTGTTTTCAATAAAGTTCTATGTTAAAGTTGGCAGAAATCACTGTTCTCTTTGAACTTAGAGTATACATGCAAAGATAGCATATGAGCACATAGAGATAATGTATGAATAATAATGCTCCTTGAGAAAGTTTATTTTCATAGCTTTAACTGCAAAGGTTACTATGGGCTGCTACTCAGTGTGTGCTTCAGAGAAAAAGGACCCAATTAATTTGGGCTCTGAAATGTAGGAACAAGGTTGAATGTTGTGAAGAAAAGCTTGGAGCTGTAAAAAGTGTTCCTATACAAGTGAGGTATCCAGTAGGCTTGGAGTAGCTGGGAGGTGTGTATTAAGTGATAGAGAGGATGAGGTAAATTTTGAAGAGCTGAGAATTCACACTTTGCAGTTCAGCATATGGCTGTTTCTTTGATGTTACCTAAAGGTTAAATGAATAAGACCAGAAAGCACACAGATTTAAATGTCAGGGAGGCCATTTCTTCATGGTAGTGCCATGGAAATTGTTAAAGTAATACCATACAGCCACGAAAAGTGATGAAGTACAGATTTTTTTAATTGACTAAGAAAAGCTCTGATGTCTTATGTATTTGTAGAAATATTTTCTATATTTCTATAAATAAAAAAGACTGGTATACATGGAAAGATGATCCCATTGTAAAAATGAATGTAAGTGGGCCAAATTTACACAAATTTATATTGGATTATAGAAAATTCTGTAACAATATAAAACATGTCAAAGGGATACAGAAGTATGAGATACTACAGAAGGACTGGCTTGCCAAGTAAAAATCCATAATTATTTAAAGGGAATAAACTAAACTTTCCGAAGTTCCAGAGTTTATGCTACACATTTTTAAAAAAATTCACAATGGTTCATAGCTTATCTTCAGGTAGGCGCAAATGTCAGGGATAAAGTTGGGTTGGCATGGGGGTGGTCCAGGCTAAGGGGAAATACACAAAGTTTTATTTTCAGGAAAGGAACAAGCCATGGTGACCCTGTTACTTTTTATTTGTCTCAGGGTGAAAAGTGCTTTTTCCCTACTTGATTCTAGGGTGCAAGGTTCAAGGAAGTAGGGCAAAGTGGCAGTTTTGCCTCTCTTCACAAACCACAGGTGTTAACAGAGATCATCCCAGTGGTGGAAATGCGAGTTTGTTTTGCCTATCGATATTTTTCAAGACAGATCCCGGGAGTGTGTTATTATGTCACCCGAGTTTTATACAGAATCAGTACTGAAAGTCAGTTCGTCTCCAAACTCCTCATTGAGCGTTCGTCGCCAGCCCTGTACTCCTACAGAGCAAGGCCCAGCCTAGGGCTGGAAGCTTGGCTCCGGCCCAGCCTTCCCTCCAGCTCTGTATCTTCAGCACGGTCAGGAGCTTCAGACTGTTCTAGCAAGCAGCTCGAGCCCAGAGGCAGAAGACTGCCATCGGTGCTGCAGGGCTGCGGCAGACAAGCGGCCTGCGCGGTCACGTGGGGCTGACGGCGGGTCACGTGACCGCGCTGTCCCTTGGACGGGCGTAGAGGTGTGTCGCGCTCAGCTGCAAAGGGACAGGAAGGACTTACACCTGACGACTGACGGACGGCCGTGGGAGGAGTGGTAGGATGTGATGGTGTGTGGGTGGGTGTCTGCATGCTGCACTAGCCTGAAAACGAATCCCTCGGGCGCCCAGAATTACGGCACTTGTTGGGAGAGGACACAGTCCCTCAGCCAATCGCGAGCGTCTTAGCCGGGGTCTGTTTCTGTCCAGGAGCTCCAGACGCAGGAAGTCATCCCGCGGGAGGCCTTCGTGGAGGGAAACGGCCGTCGCTGTTGGAGGAGGTAGGTTCGAGGCCGAGAAGTGGCATCCGTGAGGGGCGCTGGCTGAGACTAGATCCGGGTGCAGGAAGTGCCTCGGACCCTCTGTCTCTCTCCCCTGCCTTCCGAACACCCCTGCCCTCACCCCAGGCTCCCCGCCCAGCGCAGTGTGAATCTGTGTTTCTCTGTGTGGGTGGGTGGGGGAGGTGGACACGTGGAGGGAGTTGGCTTCAGGGGAGACCAGAGACAGGGAACGGTGAAGTGGCAATTCGTGAACACCCAATTTGTGTACACTCGTGGCGCTGGCTCTGGAAAGGCAGGTGTGAGGATGGGAACTGTGAGCTACACTCCCTTCCTCCCACCTACTTGGCGCTCACTGTCCTGTCTGTCTGTCTTACAGACAGTGAGGACGGCTCAGTTTAATATTGTAGAAAAGTTAATGGCAGGAGGTAGCCGTGGGTGGGGGGAATGAGAGGGGAACAAGATTGACTTTTACTCTAAGGTTCCAGCTGCCTGGAGCTGCAAGAGAGGAATAAACCTCAATCTAGGCAGCTCTAGAAAAGAAGAATAGACTCAGGAGGAGGGAATCTAGTTGCTTTGGGCCTCTGGGAACCACCTACAAAAACTGCTTTATGAATGATCTCAGATTCCCCTCCACAGGCTCGGCTCTTTTTCCTTGTTTTTGTTTATGGCCAATGCTTTTGACTTGGTGATTTGCATCTATCCTTAGTGGCACTCCCTTATTTGTGCTAATCCATTTTGGTCAGAGCTCAGCTCTATGAGACATCCGCAGGATATCAAAGTCTCCTTAGGAGAATGTAGTCAGGAAAAACAAATTTTACACATCCCATTAACCCTCTCTATTTGCACATTTTACAGATTTGAAGCCAATTAGTGCATAGCAATTTGCTTTTTTTGTACAGCTCCATTGTGTCACTACCATAATTTGTTTCAATCATTCTCCTATATATGGGTATTTGTTTCTAATATTTTGTGGTTACGAACAGTGCTGGAAGACTAACCTTGTGCAAATGTAATTTTTCTACGGCTAGAGGTATACCTTCAGGGTAGATTCCTAGAAGTGGGGATAGTCAGTCAAATGATAAGTGCATGTGTAATTTTATTTGATATTCTCAAATATCCCTCCAAAGAGGTATTACAAATTTTCATTTTCACCAGCAATGTATGGGTTGCCTGTTTCCCTACAGCCTTGACAATCAATTTCTTATTATGCTTTTGATATTTGCAGAATATCTAGTGATATCATCTCTCTCATTCCTGTTGTTAGTACTAATGTCTTCTCTTTTGTTTTCCTTTATCACTCTGGCTAGAGGCTTATCAATTTTATTGACCTCAACAAACTAATGTTTAATTTTATTGATTTTCTTTATTGTTTTTCTGTTTTCTATTTCACTGGTTTCTGCTCTTACTATTTTTCTTCTGCTTATTTTGTGTTTGTTAGTATTCTGTTTCTAGCTACTTAAAATAGAAGCTGAGGTCATTTGAGATCATTATTTTTCTAATATAGGTGTTTTAGTACTGTAAATTTCCCTCTAATACTGCTTAAGCTACATCCCACAAATTTTGACATGTTGTGTTTTTATTTTTCTTCAATAGAAATTACATACTAACTTCTTTTTTAGTTTCTTCTTTGATTCAAGAGTTATTTAGAAGTATGCTATGTAGTTCCCAAGTATTTGAGGCTTTTCCAGATATGTTTTAGTTATGTAGTTCTACAATGCTGAGCACAATCCTACTGTGGTCAGAGAATACACTTTGTATGACCAAAATCCTTTTAATTTATTGAGACTTTCTTTATGGCCCAGAATATGGTCTATCTCAGTAAATATTCCAGTTGCACTTGAAAAGAATGTGTATCCTTCTGTTGTCCTGTGAACTGTTGTTCTATAAATGTCAATTAGGTCTAGTTGGTTAATAATCTTGTTTAGGTCTTCAATTGTATATCTTTTCTTATTTTGTTTCTACTCACTATTAAGAGGTGCTGAAATCTGACTGTAATTGTGGATATGCCTATCTCTGACATTCTATCACAACATTTTTGTTGTTATTGTTTTTTTTAATATACTGCTAGACTCAACTTACCAAGTTTTTTTCTTTCTTCATCATGAGTGAGATTGGCCTATAATTTTATTTTTTTATGCTGTAGTTTTCTCATCATAGTTTCAAGATTATATAAGTCTCATTAAATGAGTTGGGATAGCTTTTGTTCTTTTTCTTGTCTCAGGAAGAGTTTGTATAACATAGAGAATGTCTAACTTGAAGATACCTTAGAACTTGCCTTTAAACCCTTTTTAACTAATGCCTTTTAAAGCAGAACATACATTATATATCATTTTATAGTTTTTAAAAAATAGGCTTTCACGCTCATCATCTGCACCACAGCTTGTTCATACAGTTCCTTGCAACTGGAGGGTTCAACTTTCTCACTCACTTGTCCCTTCCTTCAGTCATCCCCAGCCCCCTGTAATCTCTGTCAAAGGCCCATCCATTCTTCAAAGATTTTTTAGAAGGCCATCTACCCCCTTCAGAGTGACACTCCTGATCCCTTTAACCAACTCCATAAACCCTCACCTTCAGATATCCAGTGCTGGTCCAGTGGTCATGCCTTACTCAAGAGTCAAGCAAGGACTTCTTCCTTTGGGATGAGGTTGTAGGCTGAATAGTTTTAGATATAGCTTTTAATACGTCTATAATCCTAGCAACAAAATTTTTAAGTCTTTTACTAATGGAATTGGGGAACATGATATTGCATTGTTGTTTGATATTATTAATGAGGTTAAACCTACTTTCAGGTATTTGTTAGCCAGTTGGATTTTCTTTTTGTGAGAAGAGTATGTGTAAGCTTTTCCCACTTGCCTTTTAGAGGTTTTAATTTAGAGACTCTTATAGGTTCAAGAACTGCTTATCAATTTTTATATACACACAAACCTGTGAACAGTCCAGAGAATTTTGAAAGAAACATAATTTGGAAGTTGGAAAGCATTTGCCTCACCAGGAATTTTAAAACATTTTATCAGGCTATAGTTGGTAAAACAGAGTAGAACTACTCAGGAAAAGTTAAATGTAATATAGATAGAGAGCTCATATATTGCCACATATATGTGGGCATTTATATTAGAGTGACAGTTCAGATTCATAGAGAAAAGTGAAGCATTCAGTGTGCCAGGGGACCTCAAGACCACTGATAGGTTCAGTGATTTGCTAGCAGGACTCACAAGACTCAATGTACATTTGTACTCACAGCTATGAATTATTACAAAAGGATGCAAAACCAAATCAGTGAAGGGGAAAAGTGCATGAAGCAAAGTTCCAAAGAAACCAGGCGCAAGCTTCCAAGAGTCCTCTCCCAGTGGAGTCCCACAGAATACACTTAATTCCTCTAACAACAATTTATGACAACATGTGTGAAATGTTATTTATCAAGAAAGTTTATTAGATTCTCAGTGCCCAAGATGTGGGGGAGAGTGGGGTATGGTACCCTTTGCCTAGCATGTACTGAAATTCTAGACTCCTAGATAGAAAGAATTTAGCATAAAGCATATTGTTTGCACAAAGAGTTTAGGCATAGTGAGCCAATCTTATCAGTTCTGGGAATGGTGGGAACCTTCGTCAAATCCAGGTTAACAGAATCCAGCCAAAGGCTAACCTTACAAGAAGGCCTTTCTAAGGCTAGTGGTCCCATGTCTGCTATGTTAACTCTTTTCTACACATTTGGTGAATCATGTTAGAATAATTAGCTAATCATCTGGGAAAACAAATAAGGTTATATCCCAATACACATGAACAAATTCCAGGAAGATTAGATATCTTAAATATTTCAAGAGGGGTGGGAGGATAAGGAAAAATAAACACTCATTTACCTAGAATGAATTTTGACTTCTAATATGTAGAGGGAAATGGAAATGGATTGTTTCCACGTAATACCAGTATCAGTTATTAAATAATATGCCCCTACTCCAACAGTTTCTGATGTCTCTTGTAATATATGGAGTTATCTTCAAATATGTTTCTGAAGTAAATTCTCTCTAGTGTTAGAAACATACAGGTTTGCTTATTACAGGTTATAATAAATGTTGTGGATTATCTGAAATATAATAGTCATAATTCATACATGGTTACTCTAATTAATTTTATCATTTTATCTTATCTTTAATATTATATCATTAAATTGATTGTGGCTAAGGGATACTGATATTCTCATATAACTCCTTTGAAATTCTCTTGGAGTTTCAAAATGGAAGTGTGTTTGACAGGTCAAAGAATATGTCTCTGTGTTGCCAAAGCCTGCTGGAGGTCTTCAAGAAGCCTTCCATGATGGTGCTCCTTAACTAGATGACTTTTTTAAAGAGTCCACAATATCTGTCCCTCAATCATACCAGCTCAGAAGCTTAATATCCTCATACAGAAAAATAACATCCATTTTTATAGGGTGAGCTCATAATTAACAAAGTCACAAGCTTGTAGAATCCAGAGTATCAGCTTACTAATTTGTACAGGGAAACAGCAACATCAGAGGGACTAAAATAATAGCATCTGTTGGATTCTCTCACTGTATATAGACCTATAGGAAATCAAAACTGGAAGACCAATTAATTCAAATTGAAAAGTTAAAAATTTTTATGTGTAAAGTTTTGTTATAAAGTTGGAAAATTTGATTACTCTTAAATTTTTCAAAAATGTTTTTCTACCTTTACTGAGATATAATTAACAAAAAACACTATGTGAGTTTAAGATGTACAGTGTGATGATTTGATATACATATATATTGTGACCTGATTACCACAAGACTAGCTAACACATTCATCTCTTTCTTAGTTATCTTTTGTGTGTATGTGGTCAGAACATTTAAGATCTATCCTCCTTAGCATATTTCAGTTTAGAATACAATATTGTTAACTACAGTCACCAGGCTATACATTAGATCCCCAAAACTAACTCATAACTGAAAGTTTGTATCCTTTGACCTACATCTCCCCATTCCTTCAATTACCTGGCAACCACCAATCTACTGTTTCTATGAGTTCACTTTATTAGATTCCAAATTTAAGTGAGAACGTACAATATTTGTTTTTCTTTGTCTTATTTCATTTAGTATAATGCCTTCAAAGTTCTTCCATGTCACATGGCAGGATTTCCTTTTTTCTCATGGCAGAATTTAATTTATTATATAAATATATATATAATATTTTTTAAATCTATTCATCTGTCAGTGCATACTTAGGTAGTATCCATGTCTTGTCTTGATAGTGATTTCATTTCCTTTGACTATATACCCAAAAGTGGGAATACTGGATCATATGGTGGTTCTATTTTTAATTTTTTGAAAAGCCTCCACACTGTTTTCCACAGTGGCTGCACCAATTTACATTACCACTAACAGAGTGCAAGAGTTCGCTTTTCTTTACATTCTCATCAACACGTTATCTCTTGTCTTTTTGGTAACAGCCATTCTAACAAGTTGAAGTGATACCTCATTGTAGTTTGATTTGCATTACTCTGATGAATACTGATGTCACCTTTTCATGACATTAGTGATGTCATCTTTTCATGGAACTGTTGACCATTTGTATTTCTTCTGTAGAAAACTCTGTTCAGGTCCTTTGCCCATTTTGAAATCGGATTATTATTATTTTTATGATTCAGTTGTATGATTTCCTTATATTTTTATATATTAAACCCTTTTCAGATACAGGGTTTGCAAATATTTCCTCCCATTCTGTAGGCTGTCTTTTCATTTTGTTGATTATTTCTTTTGCCATGCATTCTTTTGCCGTGTTGATCATTTCTTTTCAGTTTGATGTAGTCCTACTTGTTTACTTTTGCTTTTGTTCATTGTGATTTTGGTATCATATCAAAAAAAATTTGCCAAGATCAATGTCAAGGAGCTTTTCCTCTGTGTTTTCTTTAAGGAGTTTTACAGTTTGGGGTATGAGATTTAGGTCTTTAATCCATTTCAAGTCAATTTTTATGAGTTGTGTACGATAGGGGTCCAATTTCATTTCTGCATTTTGTATGTGAATATCCACTTTTCCCAGCACTATGTATTGAAGAGACTTTTTTTTCATTGATTTTTTTTTCTTGGCTTTCTTGTCAAATATTAGTTTACTCTATATGTCTGGGTTTATTTTGGGGCTCTTGATTCTATTCCATTGGTCTATGTGTCTGTTTTTTTGCCAGTACCATGGTGTGTTGATTATATGGCTTTGTAATAAAGTTTAAAATCACAAAGTATAATTAATTCCTCAAGCTTTGTTCTTTTTCAGGACTGCTTTGGCTGTTTGTGATTCCACATGACATTTAGGATTGTTTTTCCATTTCAGTTAAAAATTCCATTGGAATTTTGATAGAGATTGCTTTGAATCTATAGATCACTTTGGGTAGCTGGACATTTTAACAAAACTAATTATTCTGATGAATGAACACAGGATATATTTCCATTTATTTGTTTCCTCTTCAATTTCTTTTATCAAAGTCTTATAGTTTTCAGTGTACAGATCTTTCACTTCCTTAAATTTATTCTTAAGAATTTTATTGTTATTGATTCTATCACAATTGGGATTGTTTTCTTTATTTTTCAGGTAGTTTGTTGTTAGTGTATAAAAACACAACTGATTTTTCTGTGTTGATTGTGTATCCTGAAACTTCACTGAATTTGTTCCAACAGTTTTTTTGTTGAGTCTTCAGGCTTTTCTAAATATAAATTTATTTCATGTGCAAACACAGACAGTTGTACTTATTCCTTTCCAATTGGGATGCCTTTTTATTTTTTTCTATTTCCTAATTTCTCTGGCTAGGACTTCTAGTAGTATGTTGAATAGGAGTAGTGAGAGTGGGCACCCTTGTTTTGTTTCAGACCTTAAAGGAAATGCTTTCAGTTTCTCACCATTGAGTGTAATGTTAGCTATGAGCTTCTCATGTATGACCTTTATTATGTTGAGGTACATCCTTGTATACTCAGTTGTTGAGAGTTTATCCTGAAAGGGGGTTGAATTTTTTCAGATACTTTATTGGCATGTATTAAGATCATATGCTTTTTTTATCCTTTATTCTGTTAATGTGGTGTACCTCATTTATTGATTTGTATATGCTAAACCATGCTTTCATCTCAGGGATAAATCCCACTTGATCATGGTGTATGATCTTTTCAATGTGCTATTGAATTCAGTTCACTAGCATTTTGTTTACAATATTTGTGTTTGAATGTATATTCACCAGGAAAATTGGCTTGTAATTTTCTTTTCTTGCAGTGTCCTGCTTTGGCGTTGGTATGATGGTGATGTTGGCCTCATCAGATGAGTTTGGGAGTGTTTCCTCTCTTTAATTTTTGAGAACGATTGGCATTAATTCTCTTTTAAATATTTGGTAGAATTCACCATGGAAACCATCTGGTACTGGGCTTTTTTGGTTGAGATTTTGTTTGATTACTGATTCAACCACCTTACTCATTATTGGTCTGTTCAAATTTTCTATTTCTTCATGATTCAGTCTTAGTAAGTTGTATGTTTGTGTATGTTTCTCTCCCCAAGTTTGGGAATTTTTCAGCCATTATTTCTTTAAATGAACATTCTATCCCTTTTTCTCTTACTCTTCTTCTTAAAGTCCCATAATCCCAGATATAATGTTTCACTTTAAGGTGTTCTTTAAGTCCTGTACAGTTTCTTCACTCTTTTTCATTCTTTTTTCTTTTTGCTCCTCTAACCTGATAGTTTCAAATAACATGTCTTCAAGTTCACTAATTTTTCCTTCATGGTCAACTCTTTCGTTGAAACTCTGTATTGAATTCTTCAATTCAGTAATTGTATTCTTTAACTCTAGGATTTCTTTTGTTTTGTTGTTGTTGTTGTTGTTGTTGTTGTTGTTGTTGTTGTTTTAATGGTTTGTATTTCTTTGTGGAATTTCTAATTATTTTCATGTATTATTTTTCTAATTTTGTTTAGTTACCAGTTGTGTTCTCTTATAGTTAAGTGAACTTCCTTAAGATAATTATTCTGAATTATTTGTCATCAGTCAGTTTTTAGTTCTCTGTTTTTGTTTTGTTTTGTTTTGTTTGTTTGTTTGTTTTAGGGTCAATTATTGGAGCTTTGTTAGTTTCCTTTGGTGGTGTCATATTTACCTGATTCGTCATGATCCTTGTATCCTTGTGTTGGTATCTGTTTAACTGAGGAAGTGGTCTCTTCTTCTAGCCTTTACAGATTCAATTTAGCAGGGAAGTTATTCATTAGTCAGTCCAGTTTAGGGTTCTGGATGTACCACCTATAGTGTCCATGTGCGGAGAGGGTTTGCTATCAGGGTCTCTAGTTGGGCAGGGCCACTTCTCATACTCTGAGGTCAGGGGAGTGGTGGCCAGTGGCTGTGCATCATGGTCAGTTAAGCCAGCTGTTTGGGTTCCATGTTCAGACAAGACTGCTGTCAGGGCTCCCTGGTTAGATATACCTGCCAGCTGGGCTCCATGGTCAGGTGGGCCAGTAGTCTGGGTTTCATGACTAGACCAGGCCGAAGGCTGTGCTTTTTAATCAGGAAGAGCCACAAGCATTGCCTTACAGTTGGCCAGGGCCATAGAGTAGGCTCTCCAGTTAGGTAGCTGCCCAGGCTCCCTGGTCCAGTGTGGCCACCAGTTATACTCTGCAGTGGAGGTAGGATGTGCTCTGCAGTTGGGTGGGGTTGCTTTCTGTCCTCCCTAGATGAATGAGGCCACAGTGTATGCTCTGTGATTAGGCAGAGTTGGTGGTTAGGCTCCCTCCCTGTACGAGGCTGTAGGCTGTGTTCACCAATTGGGCAGCACCATAGGCTGGACGTTATAGCTGGGCAGAGTTGCTACCTGGGCACCCTTGTTGGGTGAAGGTGCGAGCGCTGCTTCACAGTTAGATGGGGCTGCTGGTTTGACTACCCATTCAGGTAGGGCTGTATACTGGGCTCTGTGGCTGCCCAGGGTTGTTATTCAGGTTCCCTGCTCAGGGGGTTAGAAGAGGCAGAGGCTATCACAGTTGGGTGAGGTTACTTGCTTGGCTTCCTGCCCAAGTGGAGCTGAAGGATGTGGTCCACAGTTGCCCAGGACTTCTAGCCAGGCTTCTTGATTGGGCAGAGTTGGAAGCTATGCTCAACAATTTGGCAGGAAATTTGGCTTAGCTTTCTGCCAGTGTGGAGCTATAGACTGTGTTCCATGGCATGACAACTTATGTTCCCTGGTCAAGAGGGACCAGATGCTATGTTCTGCAGTTTGATGGGGCTACTGGCTTGGCTCCCTGCCTGTATGGGGGTCGTGGTCTATGCTCTGAGGTTGCCTGGGGTTTCTGTTTGGGCTTCCAGCTCAGGGAGAGGCTGGAGACCATGCTCCAAAGTTGGGCAGGGCTGCTGGCTTGACTCAGTGCCTAGATGGGCCATAGGATGGGCTCTGCAGTTGACTGTGGTTTCTAGCCAGGCTTACTGGTTTCTAGAGACTATGCTCAGCAGTTGAGCAGGGCTACTGGCTGGCCGCTCTGTCCAGGTGAGGTCATAGGATGGACTCCATAGGATAGCCTGTTGGCTAAGGACCCAAACCAAGCAGAACTGCCAGCCAAGTTTCCTGCCTGCTGAGTACACTGGCTTGGTTCTGCATATGGCTGAGCTCTCTGCACAGGAGCTGCTGTCATTAGGTGAAAAGTCTACCAAGATCTGCACACGGGTTGTTGTGAGCCTCTCCCCCTTTTCATCTCTAGCAGATCTCCTGTAGTCTAGCCCCACTGGGTCCCCAGGTGATCCCCATGAAGTAAGACTGAAGCGTGGGACTCCTAGGAATCATCTAACAATGCTGGGGGAGCTGGATGTCCACCTTGAACTCTCTTTTTTTCCCACTGATGTAGCCATAAGCCCAGAGGAACATTCTCAGTCTGGCAGGCTAGGGGAAGGGCAGTGTAATGAAAAGTCTTTTCTAATGTGATTTTTCTCAGTTATTTTGGTCCAAGGGAATGCTTCAGCCTCATCCCCAGGTTCTAGGATATTCACAAAAGTGTCTTGTCTCTGATAAAGTGCTAGTTGTCTTTCTGTGAGGAGGACTGAAGCTGGGGACCATCTTTTCCATCATGTTCCTGATATCACTCTCATATGATGACTCTTGAGTGATGCTACCCAAAGTGCCAGCCTGAAATGGAAAAAAAAAAGGAATTTGTGCCAAAATTTGAATGTACTTCATCAAAGCACACATTATTTTTGTAGCAAGGTTTTCTTGATGAAAGTAGCTATGAGCATATTTATGTTTTGATGAAAGCCATCTTATGTCTTTACAAACTGGTAACAGTATGCCACCTATTGAAAAACAATCCATATGTTCACTTTAGCAAGAGCATTGACATGTAATATTTCATTATGGAATATGTGGACAAAAATCTGATCCCTTCAGAGGAAAGCAAAAACTGCATTTAGAAGTTCACCAGCTCTTAGCTGCATGTAAATCAATGAAGTTAGAACCCTCCTTCACACCATATACAAAAATAAACTCAAAATTGCTTGAAGACTTAAACATAAGACAAGACACCATAAATCTCCTAGAAGAGAACATAGGCAAAACATTCTCTGACATAAAATGTAGCAAAGTTTTCCTAGGTCAGTCTACCAGGGCAATAGAAATAAAATAAAAAATAAACAAATGGGACCTAATGAAGCTTATAAGCTTTTGCACAGCAAAGGAAATCATAAACAAAATGAAAAGACAGCCTATGCAATGGGAGAAAATATTTGCAAGTGATGCTACTGAAAAGGGCTTAATTTCCAGAATATACAAATAGCTCATACAACTCAATAACATAAAAATAACAACCCAATAAAAAAGTGGACAGAAGATCTAAACAGACATTGAAGACATACAGGTGGGCAATAGGCACATGAAAAGATGCTCAATATTGCTGATTATCAGAGAAATGCAAATCAAAATTACAGTGAGGTATCACCTCACACTAGTTATAATGGCCATTATTAAAATGTCCACAAATGATAAATGTTGGAGAGGGTATAGAGAAAAGGGAACCCTCCTACACTGTTGATGGGAATGTAATTTGATGCAGCCACTATGGAAAACAGTATGGAGTTTCCTTAAAAAACTAAAAATAGACTTACCATATGATCCAGCAATTCCATTCCTGGGCATATATCTAGAGAAAACTCTAATTTGAAAAGATACATGCACCCCAGTGTTCACAGCAGCAGTATTTACAATAGTCAAAACACGGAAGCAACCTAAATTTCCGTCGACAGATGATTGGATAAAGAAGTATATATACACAGTGGAATACTACTTAGCCATAAAAAGAATGAAATGCTACTTGCAGCAACATGGGTGGACCTGGAGATTATCACACTAAGCAAAGTAAGTCAAAAAGAAAAAGATAAATACCATATGATATCACTTATATGTGGAATCTTTAAAAAATGACACAAATGAACTTAATTATAAAACAGAAACAGACTCACAGGCATAGAAAACAAACTTATGGTTACCAAAGGGGAAAAGTGGGGGAAGGATAAATTAGGAGTTTGATATTTGCAGATACAAACTACTTTATATAAAATAGATAAACAACAAGGTCCTACTGTATAGCCCAGGGAACTATATTCAATATCTTATAATACCCTATAATGAAAAAGAATATATATAAACATATAACTGAATCACTATGCTGTACACTAGAAACTAACACAACATTGTGAATTGACTATACCTAAATTTTAAAAATTCACCAGCTCTGATATTTTTAATTCATTAATTAGAAAAATTGTTACTAATAGATGAAATAAGGTGAAGAATTTACGTATAGAAGTTATGAAAATACAGGCTCATTGCAGAAATAGTAGATAAGGTGGTATCTAGACAAACTGTGACAACAGATTAACTATTTATAGGAAATAAGGCCGGGTCCCTATCTACAACATATACCTAGAACAATTAGATGGATTAACTTTTAAAAAACCCTTTCCCCATTTGTTACAAAAGGAAATCATAATCTTTGTACAAAAAGTTACATGCCATGAGTAAGTGGGGTGTTTTCCCAGGTATGAAAGCCTGGTTCAGTATTCAAAAATCAATTAACATAATCTATCATAGCAACAGGCTAAAAAAGAAACATCATATGATCATATCAATAGATACAGAAAAAAAGCATTTGATAAAAATCTAGCACTCATTCATGATAAAAACTTTCAAAGTATGAAAATAGAGGAACTTCCTTAGATTTGATTTTTAAAAATGTAAAAAAAGCCTACAGCTAACATCATATATAGTAGTGAGAAACTCGAACCTTTCCACAGAGATCAGGAACAAGGCAAAGATGTTTCCACTCACAACTGCTTTTCAACCTTGCTAATGCAATTAAACAAGAAAAGGAAACTTTTAAGTTTCTTACAAAGGGATACAAATTTAGAACAAAAAACTGTATAGCACAGGGAAATATATACAAGATCTTGTGGTAGCTCACTGCAAAAAAAAATGTATGTTCATGTATAACTGAAAAATTGTGCTCTACACTGAAATTTGACACAACATTGTAAAATGACTATAACTCAATAAAAAATGTAAAAAAAAAAAAACAAACCAAAAACTGTCTTTGTTCACAGATGACATCATTGTCTATATAGAAAATCTGAATCAACAAAAAAACTCCTGAAACTAATAAGTGATTAAAGCAAAGTTGCAGAATACAAGGTTAATATTGAAAAGTCCATTGTTTTCCTAAACAGCAGCAATTAAAAAGTGATATTTGAAATTAAAAACACAATACCATTTACATTAGCACCGAAAAACATTTGTGTATAAATCTAACATAACATGTATAAGATCTGTATGAGTAAAACTACAAAACTCTAGTAGAATTCAAAGAAGAGCTAAATGAATGCAGAAATACTCCATGTCTATGGATAGGAAGACTCAATACTGTCAAAATATCAGCTCTTCCCAACCTGATTTATAGGTTCAATGCAATCCCAATCAAAATCCCAGAAAATTCATATGATAGTAAAGTTTACATGAAGAAGTAAAAGACCTAGAATAGCCAACTCAGTACTGAAGGAGAATAGAGTCAGAGGACTGATGTTACCTGACTTCAAGGCTTAGTAATCAAGATGGTGTGATACTGGCAAAAGAATAGACAAATAGATAAATGAAACAGAATAGAAAATCCAGAAACATACCAACATGAATATAGTTAATATAGTGATCTTTGACAAAGGACTAAATGCAATAGGATGGAGAAAAGTTAGTCTCCTCAACAAATGGTGCTGGAATATCTGGACATCCACAAGCAAAAAACTGAATCTAGACACAGACCTTACATATTTCACAAAAATTAACTCAAAATGGACCACAGAGCTAAATGTAAAATGCAAAACTATAAAGCTCCAAGAAGCTGACATAAGATAAAATCTAGATGACCTTGGGTTTAGTGATGATTTTTCAGATACAACACTAAAGGCACAGTCCATGAAAGAAATAGTTGATAAGCTGGAGTTTGTTGAAATTTTAAAATTCTGAGAAGACAAGCCACAGCTGTCTGAAAATATTTGCAAAAGACATATCTGATAAAGACTATTATCCAAAATATACAAATAACTCTAAAAACTCAATGATAAGATAGTAAACAGCCCAATTTTAAAAAAATGGGTCAGGGACACTTACATTCACCTCACCAGAAAGGATATATATGACAAATAAGCATGTGAAAAGATGCTTAACATTGTGTATCATTAGAGAAATGCAATTTAAAACAACCATGAGATTCTACTACACACCTATTAGAATGATCAAAATCCAGAACACTGACAAAACCAAATGCTGGTGAGGATGTGGAGGAACAGGAACTCTTACTCATTGTTAGAGGGAATGCAAAATGGCATAGACGCTTTTGAAGGCAGTTTGGCAGTTTCTGACAAAACTAAGCATACTCTTATCATGTGATCCAGCAATCATATTCTTTGAATTTATCCAAAGCAGGTGAAAACTTGTGTCCACACAAAAACCTGCACAAAATTGTTTATAGCAGCTTTATTCCTAATTGCCAAAATTGGAAGCAACCAAGATGTCCTTACTGGGTGAATGGATAAATTAACTTTGGTAAATCCAGGCAATGGAAAATTATCATTACTAAAAAGAAGTAATCAAGACATGAAAAGATATGGAGGAAACTTAAATGCATATTACTAAGTGAAAGAAGTCAATCTGAAAAGGCTCATAATATATAATTCCAACTATATGATATTCTGGAAAAGGCAAAACTATGGAGACAATAAAAAGTCCAGTGATTGCCATGGGTTATAGCAGAGAAAGATATTAATAGGTGGAGCACAGAGGATTTTTAGGGCAGTGAAACTATTCAGTACGCTATTATAATGGTGGATACATGTCAATATACATTTATCCAAACCTGTATAATGTATGTCAGTAGTGAACTTTAATGCAAAGTATAGACTTTGGGTGATAATGCTATGTCAATGTAGGTTTCTCAGTTGTAACAAATGTACCATTCTTGTGGGAGGATGTTGTTAATGGGGTAGGATAATGTGTGGGGGCAAGGGGCATATGGGAAATCTCTGGGCTTTTTGGTCAGTTTTGCTATGAATCTATATCTGCTCTTAAAAAATGAAGTCTATTTAAAAAGTCACATAATTTTGGCATGGTAAAGGACTTTCTACATATGACAGTAAGAGGGGAAAATATAAAAGAGATTAAGAGATTTGGCTGCATAAAATAGTGTCCATATGACAATATGTCAAACTATTAGTACCTCTAATATATTATGTAAAAGCTCTTATAAATCGATAAACACTGCCACCTCCAAAAAATGTATAAGGAATTTAAAAAGCCATATCACCCATTCCAAAATATATTAATGGCTAATAAATGCATGAAATTGTGAGATACCATTGTTTAACCATTCACTGGTGTAATTGAAAAGACATTTTGAAATTATAATACCTAGTACTTCTTACCCTTCTAAGGAGGCTTCTTAGATAATATTTTTCCCAATCACCCATACCCCCCTGGAAATTTTAATACCTCAGATATATTAAAGTCATATGCTGAGCCATATGGTAATTCTATGTTTAACTTACTAAGGTATGGCCAAACTGTTTTCCACAGTGACTGTAACATTTTACATGTCCACCAGCAATGTACACAGGTTCCAATTTCTCCATATTCTCAATAATACTTATTAAATGCCATTTAAAAAAATTATTAATGAAGGCATCCTAGTTGGTGTGATACCTAGTTGGTATCTCGTTGTGGTTTTCATTTGCATTTTCCTAGTCAGTGACTACTGATGTTGATCATCTTCCTGTACACTTGCTGGCCACTGTATATTTACTTGAAGAAATGTCTAAGTACTTTGCCTGTTTTTAATTGGATTTGCTTATTTGTTTGGGAGTTGTAGAATTTCTTTATATATCCTGGTTACTGGGTCTTTATCAAATACATGACTTGCAGTTGGCATTTCACTTTTTTGTTAATGTTCTTTGATGCACAAACATTTTTAATTTTGATGAAGTCTAATTAATTTTTTTCTTTTGAAGCTTGTGCTTTTCATGTCATATCTAAGAAACTATTGACAACCTATGTTTTTTCCCAAGTGTTTTATAGTTTTAGCTCTTATTTTCAGGTCACTGATCCATTTTGAGTTAATTTTTGTGTATCGTATGAGTTAAGGGTCCAAATTCATCCTTTGCATGTAGATATTCAGTTGTCCTATCATAATTTTTTGAAGAGACTATTCTTTCCCCATTGACTGATCTTGGCACTATTCTTTTTGTTTGTTTGGTTTTGGTTTTTTGAGAGTTATGTTTTATTTGGCGGACATTTCTGAGGACTCAAACCCCTTTGAACCTGGGATTATAGCCTCTCATGTTGCTCTGAGGGACTGCTCCAAAAAGTTAGGGGAGGAGCCAGGATATATAGGAGTTTTTACAACAAAGACCAGGTAGTCGGAACATTAAAAGATTACTTGTTAACTAAAGAAAACCAGACATCTCAAGTTAAAGAATTTAGCACTTTTCTATGTATGGGAAGGAGCAAATGTCTGGGGTCATTGAAATCATTCCTTTGACAAGCACCTAGCTATCTAGGGCCAGTATCCTGTCCTTTCACATTCAGAGTCACTTCAGACCGCAGAGGGACTGCCTGTTTATCTTCACTGTAGGGGGTGGCAGCAGCAGCTGATGACTTGATGGCTTCAGCATTCTTTGTTTACTGATATGGCTTGCATTAGTTTTAGTGCATAGTGCTTCCCCTTAGTCCTAAATTCGACCAATATTTTGGGAGACATATCACGACCAATTTTGTCCCACGGTGCTAGGAAGGCTCATTCCTAGATTGGGTGAAGATTCTGTTGACATGCCAGTCAAATGGCTAATTTATCGATCAGGCTCTGTTGATGCTCAAAAATTCTCTGGATCACCTTGCTAGTCTGTTATGATTCAGGAAATGTTTTTCCTTCATTGCCCATTCCCTAGAATCACACTATTACAATTATTCTATGCAGGATTATAATGTGATCTATTTTTTCAAGATGTTTAGCCATCTTGTCAGAGGCCTAGTTACAATCATATAAGATATAATAAGTAATACAGTTAGTAACATTAATAAAGTCATAAAAGTATAACAATTCACAAACAAATTGAAATAATGTTTAGTATAACTAGTTGTAATCTGGTTGCAATAACCATCAAGTCCACAAGGGAGCCAGCTGGAGAAGTTAAATTCTGGAAGGATCAAATAGAGAGAAAATGATAAATGTTTCATCCTTGTTTACAAAGGCATACTTTATCAACTTCTTGTAGGTCATAGAATAAGAGGAAAGGTTTTTTGGAAAATAGAGTAAAGGCCAATATGTTTCTCAAAAATCATAAGGTAATAAATCATTTATCAGTTCATTCAGTTCCATGTAATTAATTTCTGTTTATCTGGATGAAGTCATCAGGTTTCCATTAGTTTCGTAATTTACCCAGTTCAGTAGTATGATCTAAAAGTTATCAGGAACTTTTTGTTTAAAAGTCTCTTTTTTATGAATCTTCATGAAGATCTTCATTTTATAAAAGCGTCAGAGTAAAACAATGACTTTATTTAAATGACAAGAGTTAAAATTGCATGGTTAAAGATTTGATTATAATGCAATTGACAAGCAACTTGGATATTTCTGACATACAATATTTTAAGATAATAATTAGAATTATAACATACCAAGTCATATTAGATGTTTAGGAATTTTATACAAATTTTGGAATAACTACATTAGTGGCTTTTATCTCTACAATATAACCTAAGCTCTATCCCCAATCACTTGACAATTTTTTAAAGTAATTTAACATGCCAAATAAGTCTAGTAGTTTAATATCTCTCTTTTGATGTTTCAGGGGCCCTCTGAAGCATCCCAAAGTTAGCTGGAGGTCAAAAGAACTTTAATCGAAATTTGATATTTTGGGAAGCTTGTTAAAAAGTTTCAAAACACTTGGTCAGATAAAATCATAGGTCACTGTGAAACAATACTTATTTCCTCAACCAAAGTGACAGTGGTTTCAAAAACAGACACAAATCACTTAAAGCACACTCACACAATCTGTTATCAAAAGTAGCACTCCAAGAAACTTTGTTTTCTTAACATAGAGAATTAAAACCCAGTCTTGTACCAGCTTTTATTTTTTTAACAAAAATCCATTTACTTAGTCAATCCTGACCATACACAAAACTCTTTTCTCAGGATTCCTTCTCCACAACCTTTTATCACTTTCTGTATCCATATTATTTTATCCCTTAATTCTCCCATCTAGAAACTACCAACTCTAAGTAGCAAAATGCAATTTAATTTTTATACCTTCTTTTGCTGAAAACTTACCCTCTATTTTTCTACTGTATACCAAAATGGTTTTTTAAATTATTTGTGGTAGCTTTAATGACATATTTAAATTAGAACACTTAACTCTTAAAATCCTTAATTTCCAGTGAAAACTAGGAAATAAGCAATTATGAACTGTCTTTTTCATTAGCATTTTGTAGATTGACAAACGTAAATAACAATAATAATTTCTAAAAGCATGTGCTTTCTTGTAGAAAATCTCTTAGGGTGGCACCAAACATATTTATCAATAATCCCAAATACCTTTAGCTTCTCTGTAAAGGGAAGCCAATGTTTAGTAATGAATGTTTTAATATCTTACTTTACTTGGGAATGACCTAGTTATTTAATAAACTCCCATCACTTAACTTAATTTAGCACAAGTCTAGAATTTTAAGATACCAAATATTTGCAGAGATTATTTCAAGCAGACATTCCTAAAATATAATTATTTTTAAAATGTTAACCCAAAAGCTCTTATCACATTTGCATTTAATTTACATATAAGAATTTTATCACACCAAATTCCTATTATTTTTTGACAAATCTGCAACAGGTATAACAAGATCTTATTTGACTTTTATTAAACCTAAGTATAGTAAAATTATTATACTTAATATTGATGACTCTAAAGACATATCTATATTAATTAGATCAAAAAACTAAAAATACCAGGTATTTACTTAATATTGAATATTTCCCAGTTCATGTGAACCTGAAAGTCGATTTAGCCAGTTTTTATTTTAGAAATATTTAATTTGTAAGCGCTTACTTCTAAGTCAATTAAATAGACTCTTTTATAAATTAATTTTGATAATTTTTTAAAATAGAGACATCTCATATCTATAATGTGTACACAGACATATAAACAGATAAAACTTGAGCTCTCATAGCTTTACTCTAAAACTTAGTTATGAATTAGGTATTACAATATAAATTTACTGCTTATAAATAACAGCTGGAATAAATTAAATTTGCTTGCTCAAATCACTAAGGCTTACTATTTATGGAAGAGACTTTTTAAGATTTGTATTTGTTCTTGACAAAGTCTAAAGGACCTGTCAGAGTTTTGAGCTCTAAAATGCCAAAAATTTCTTTGGCCTTAAGTTTTACCTCATTAAGCCAACTAGGCTCAGTCTCAGGTCATCCTCTGCCATATCTACATTCTGATCTGCAAGATGAAGATAGTTGCTTCCAGTTCCCCAAAGAATTGGTTTGTCACCCAGGTCCAACTGCATCATTTTAATTTGCTTCATTGTATCAGTGAGAAGACCTCCAAACAAAGAGTTCCATGTTTTAAAACTTTAGGGTTTAATTTATCATGTCTTCAAAGGCTTGCATAAGGCAATTAACAAGGGCTCTCTTTCTTAAGTTAAAGTTAAGCCTAGAGTAAATCTCTATCATTATTTTTATTAGCCCCTGAATATTAGTTTTTAGTTTTACTTTATATTGTACGGCTCAGGTAACCCTACTGGTTTCCTTTAGTGTGTTTAATTAATATTTCCCAAGGGGCAGATTTATGAGCCCAGTCTTACAATACCAAGCATGGGAAGCATTCCGCATTGAAACATACGTATCCCACAGCATAACTAAACAAAAGAGGTTTATATAAAGCCCATTTAAATATACCAATTTTATAAACTGTTATCTCAATTTTATAAACTCTTATACCTTTCATTTTAGTTTTGATTTTAGAAGGAGTCCTAGAAGCTTTTTTCTTTTATTCCCTGTCCATTTTATTTAATTTTATGTAAAAGGCTCTGGGATCCCCAGAGAAGAGTTTGAGCCAAGGGACTCAGGCCTGTGTCAATCTTTAAATCTGATTAATTGGTCTAGCTGTTGCCCATTTGTTGATCAAGTATTGTTGCCAAAAGGTCAGCCCCCGTCACTGACAAGCCAAATAACTCAGAGACAGTGTCTTGGAGCTTGGAAGAAAAGAGGCAGCTTTATTGCTTTGCTGGGCAAAGGAGACTCAGCAGGCTAGTGCCTTCAAAACTGTGAACTCATCTTGGGGATGGGGTGGAGTGATTATATAGCCATATCTTAAACAATAAAGCATTGCTAACGTCAGCAGAACTATTTTCTTCTCATAAGACTGAGAGTGGCATAATACTTCAATCACTTAGGAACTTACATACATTTGTTCTCATTCTTCACCATAGGTTACTACAAGATATTGAATGTGGTTCCCTGTGCTATACAGTATAAACTTGTTTATCTATTTTATATATAGTAGTTAGTATCTGCAAATCTCAAACTCCCAATTTATCCCTTCCCACCCCCTTCCCCCTTGGTAACCATGTTTGTTTTCCATGTCTTTGAGTCTGTTTCTGTTTTGTAAATAAGTTCATGTCTTTTTTTTTTTTTTTTTTTTTTAGATTCCACATGTAAGTGATATTGTGGTATTTTTCTCTTTCTGGCTTACTTTACTTAGAATGACATTTTCCAGGTTCATACATGTTACTTCAAATGGCATTATTTTATTATTTTTTATGGCTTAGTAGTGTATATATGTGTGTGTGTGTGTGTGTGTATATATATATATATATATATATACACACACACACATATATACCACAGCTTCTTTATCAAGGGACATTTAGGTTGTTTCCATGTCTTGGCTATTGTATATAGTGCTGCTATGAACATTGGGGTGCATGTGTCTTTTTGAATTAAGGTTCCTTCTGGATAATATTCCCAGGAGTAGAATTGCTGGATCATATGGTAAGTCTATTTTCAGTCTTTTGAGGAATCTCCATACTGTTTTCCATAACAAACTACATTCCCACCAGCAGTATAGGAGGGTTCCCTTTTTTCTACATGCTATTATGCTGTACACCAGAAATTGACACAACATTGTAAACTGACTGTACATCAATAAAAATATATTTTAAAAAAAAGACTCAGAGTGGCATCATAGTGTCGCCAGGTGACCAGTTCTATAGAGGCTAGTGTTTGTTGCTCTTTCGATTTCCTTATAAGTGCCCAAGGCATGGTCTTCTTGGTAATTCAGGCCATTTTGTAAGGTTACAGTTCTGTGACCTTCTCTCTGGAGAACAACTCAGAAACCAAGTATGATTATTACTTTCAATTACTGGATTAAAGGAGAAATAGTAAAATTAATAGTTTTATTTTAACAACGGGCCTGGAGCTGTGAGTAGCAACCGGTCAGTCGGGTGAGTTGACCGTTTTAAGGGCAAGCATAAGAATAAGCAATCTGTTAGCCTAAGTGCGGCCATTTTATTAATCCTCCTTCAGTATCTCAGTGTACATTTTTTCTAGCCCTATAAATATATGTATTTTAAACTGGGGTAAATACAGCAGAGTTGTTTGAATTTTAACTTGGGGACCAGTAGGGAGGGTCCCTTTGGCCTTTTTAACCTTTCATAGTGTAGTATCAAAACCTTGTATTTTAATCCATTATTTAATCCAAAATATCCATTTTATTTATCCCATTTTAAATAACCGTCTGAAAAATGTTTATCCGTTTGGGATAAGTCCTGTAATTTTTTTTTCCTTGTTCAGAAAAAAAAAATCTTTAGACTTTTTCTACAGTCTTTTTTCCAGTTACTCAACCTAATTAACATTTTAATATTTTTATTAGCATCCCTAAAACCCATTGAGGGGAGGGGGAGAACACAAATAAGTCTTTCCAAACCGGTTTTTCTTGTTTTAAACTAAGGGTGTTTTTAGTTTAACCATTAGATATATATTTTTCCACCTTCAAAATTGAGTGATTCTTATAGGCACCAATAAAATGGCTATTTATAATGAGAGCTCTCTAAAGTTTTACTAATTTAGAAGTTTCTCCAATTTAAAGGATCCATGATTTGGCCTAAAGTGAGATATATAGCAAACCAATAAGACGAAGAGGCTTTCCCACGGCGGGGGGGGGGCGGGCGCCTAAATTAGATTGAAAAGTTTACTCCCCAAAAAAGTAAAGGTCTTCATGGTCCAGGCTGATGCAACAATGGTTAAGATGGCAAAATGCCTGAGAATTGGTAAAATCAAAGAATCATTCAGAATCCCAATCTGTTTGCTTGGCTGCCATATGTACACCATACTTGTACCTTTTGGATTGGAAAAAACGTTTGTTTTTTTTTAAATACATACAGACACACATACACACAAACGGCCAGAGAAAGATAAAATATTTACATTTCAAAGCCTCAGGGAGAGAAATGTAAGTTCCTTCTAGAAGGCCTTTCGTTTTTGTAAAGGTCAGAATTCTGAAAAGATGTTTTTATCAAGCTGGCTTTTTTTTTTTTTTAACTTAACTGCATACACAGTAAAAGAGCCTCCGCTTAGTTATTTTCAGGGCAAGATTTTCTCTAATTCCCAATTAGGTAAGTACTTGTAAATTTTACACATACATAAACCTGGCTAGGGTATTAGTTGGAGGCTGGCAATCTGTCATTTCTTTTTCTTTAGTTTTGAAAGCTTTATTCCCCATTCTAAGGTCGGTTTGTCAGAATAAAATCGCTAGTGGGTTTCCCTACAGGGACAGCTGCGTGGTATGAGGTCTTTGCTCCACCACTCCTGCAAGTTTCTTAGTCACCTGAGAAAGCGGTTGCCAGCCAGGAGGAGGGTCCCGCCTTTGGAGCCGAACAGCTCTCATGAGATTTCAGTTTTATTTTGACAAAATATTAAGGTTGCCAATTCAAGGAAAAATGACAGGCCAGTTTTCCCCCTAATTACCCAGTCCAACCCTATTTAGTGGTTTGGTTTTTTTTTTTTCCTACTCAATGTATTTTTAACTGAGCAAAGTCTTCCCAGCTTTCAACTGAGGATAAAACCACTCAGTGTCTAAACTGAGTAATATCACTGAGGATAACCTACTTAAGCAAAAGCCTTCCCAGTAGTTTTTACTGAGGATAACCCGCTCAGTGTCTAAGCTGAGCAAAAATCTTCCCAGTGGCTTTCACTGAGGGTAACCCAGGTACCTCTTCTTGAAACTAAAAGTTTCAAGGATAACCTGCTCCTCCAGAGAGGAGTTTTAACACCACCAAATAAAACTTAGGATCATCAACCAATAACAGGAGACCCTAGAACCAGGAGAGACTCACCCAAATTCATCGGGACTCTCCAAGGAGGCGGATGAGCCCAAGAGGCCTCTGCTGGTACCAAGGCTCCAGATACTCGTAGAGTTCAGGCGAAGGAGAAAAGTCTGCTCTGGGTCCCATCTGGTTGCCAAAACTGTAGACTGAAATAAATGCGCAGCCTAAAAGTTAAGTTATGTTTTATTTGGCGGGAGGACTCGAGCCGGGATGACAGCCTCTCAGATTGCTCTAAGGGACTTCTCCAAAGAGGTAGGGGAGGAGCCAGGATATATAGGAGTTTTACAACAAAGACCAGCTAGTCAAAACATTAAAGAGTACTGTGAAAGAAAACCAGACATCTCAAGTTAAAGAATTTAGCACTTTTCTATTTATGGGAAGGACCAAACGTCTGGGGTCATTGAAATCATTCCTTTGACAAACACCTAGCTATTTAGGGCCAGTATCTTGTATCTCCAGATTCTGAGTCCCCTCAGAGTGCACCACTGTGAGTGGCTGCAGAGGATGGGCTGCCAGCTTGTTTGCACCTACAGCTAACTATGGGGGGTGGCAGCAGCACCTGGTGGCTTGATGGCTTCAGCATTCTTTGTTTACTGGTATGGCTTACAGTATTTTTCATTCATAGTATACATATACCCATCTTCTTCATCCAATCATCTGTTGATGGACTTTTGGGTTGTTTCCATGTCTTGGCTATTGTAAATAGTGCTGCTATGAGCATTGGGGTGCATGTGTCTTTTTGAATTAGAGTTTTCTCCAGGTATATGCCCAGGAATGGGATTGCTGATCATATGGTAAGTCTATTTTTAATTTTTTAAGGAACCTCCATACTGTCCTCCATATTGGCTGCACCAATTTACATACCCACCAACAGTGTAGGAGGGTTCCTTTTTCTCCACACTCTCTCCAGCATTTATCATTTGTAGTCTTTTTAAAGATGGCCATTATAGCTGGTGTGAGGTGATATATCATTGTGAAGTGGGAGGAAAGGGGGCATAACCATTGAAGGAATGACACAGTAATTGAGGACAGGACAAACTGGTCAGAACCAAGATGGCAGCAGATTCAACTTCCAGTAGACCTTGAGTCTCAAGCACACCCACAGGCACCATGACAGTTCCTAGGCTGGCCATGAAATGTCAAAAAGTAGGTGGGGGGGGCATTTCCTGGAAATCTTCACTCCTTCCCCAAAGTATTTGGAATAATCCTCCTACTCATTAGCATATGAAATTACTGAGCCCATAAAACCTAACAACTCCACACCTCGTGGTCACTCTCTCTTGCCTTCTGAGACGGCCTGCACTCTGTCTATGGAGTGTGTATCTGCTTTTACTTTTAAACTAAACACGCCCACACTTCTTGGTCTCTCTCCCTCTCACCTTTCTGAGATGGCCCACATTCTGCCTATGGAGTGTGTATCTCCTAAGCCATTTTCCCTTCTGAGTGAGACAGACTGCACTCTGTCTGTGGAGTGTGTATCTCTCTAAATAAACTTGCTTTCACTTTACCATGGCTTGCTCTTGAATTCTTTCCTGCATGAGGTAAGCACCTATTCTCCACAACAATTGTAGTTTTGATTTGCATTTCTCTAACAATTAGTGGTGTTGAGCATCTTTTCATGTGCTTGTTGGCCATCTCTCTGTCTTTGGAGTCTTCTGCCCATTTTTTGATTGGGTTGCTTTTTTTTATATTAAGGTCTATGAGCTGTTTGTATATTTTGGAAGTTAGTCCCTTGTCAGTCAAATCATTGGCAAATATTTTCTCCCATTCTATAGGTTGTCTTTTCGTTTTGTTGATAGTATCCTTAGCTGTGCAAAAGCTTTTAAGTTTAATTAGATCACATTTGTTTATTTTTGCTTTTATTTTCATTACTTCAGGAGCTGGTTCAAAAAATATATTGCTGTGATTTATGTCCAAGGGTGTTCTGCCTATGTTTTCCTCTAGGAGTTTTATGGTATCTGGGCTTACATTTAAGTCTTTAATCCATTTTGAGTTTATTTTTGGTATGGTGTTAGAAAATGTTCTAATTTCAGTCTTTTACAGGTAACTCTTTGGCACTATTCTGGAAAATGAATTGGCCATAGATGTGTAGGATTATTTCTGGACAGTCAATTCTATTCCATTAATCTATATCTATATTCTTATGCTAGTATCATACTGTTTTAATTACTGTTATTTTGTAGTAAATTTTGAAATTGGGAAGTGTAAGGCTTCCAACTTTGTTCTTTTTCAGGATTTTGATTTCTTAGATATGACATGAAAAGCACAATCTCAGGATTGTTTTGGCTATTTGGGGAACCTTGCCATTGCATGGGATTTTGAGGTTTACCTTTTCCATATCTTCAGAAAAGAGCATTGGAATTTTCCTAGAGATATCTGAATCTGTGTATCAGTATGGGAAGTATTGCCATCTTAATAATATTAAGTCTTCTAATCATAAATAGGGAATCTCACTTCTATTCAGTTCTCCTTTAATTTCTTTCTGTAATGTTTTTAGTTTCCAGAGTATGAATCTAGCATCTCCTTCCTTCAATTAATTTCTAAAAATTTTATTTAGTTGCTATTGTAAATGAAATTACTTCCTTAATTTCCCTTTCAGATTGTTCATTGTGGGCGTATAGAAACACAACTATTCTTTGTGTGCTGATGTTATGCCCTGTAACTTGGATGAATTGGTGTATTAGCCCTAGTAGCTTTCTTGTAGATTCTTTGGATTTTTTTTAATGTACAGGATTGTTCATCAGCAGATAGAGATAGTTTCATTTCTTGCTTTCCAATTTGTATGACTTTTATTTCTTTTCCTTGCCTAATTTTTTTTTTTAACTGAAGTATAGTTAGTTGGCTTACAATGTTGTGTTAATTTCTGGTGTACAGCATAGTGATTCAGTTATACATATATATATATTCTTTTCCATTACAGGCTATTACAAGATATTGAATATGGTTCCCTGTGATATACAATAGGACCATACTGTTCATCCATTTTATATATAGTAGTTAGTATCTGCAAATCCCAAACTCCCAATTTATCCCTCCAACCCCCTCGTCCCCCTCTGGTAACCATAAGTTTGTTCTCTGTTTGTGAGTCTGTTTCTGTTATGTAAATAAGTTCATTTATGTTTTTTTTTTAAGATTCCACATATAAGTAATATCACATGGTATTTTTATTTCCCTTTCTGGCTTACTTCACTTAGTGTGACAATCTTCAGGTCCATCCATGTTGCTGCAAATGGCATTATTTTATTCTTTTTTATGGCTGAGTAGTATACACACACACACACACACACACACACACACACACACACACACCACACATATGTGTGTGTGTGTACAGTGGGTACATGTCCAAAGGAACTGAAATCAGGATCTCAAAGAGATATCTGCACTCTCTCATGTTCACTACAGCATTCATAATAGCTGTACACCAGAAATTAACACAACATTGTAAACCTAACTAACTATACTTCAATTAAAAAAAAAAACAATTAGGCAAGGAAAAGGAATAAAAGTCATATGACAGTATTTCATTCTTTTTTATGGCTGAGCAATATTCAGTTGTATATATATACTACATCTTCTTAAGCCAGTCATCTGTTGATGGGCATTTGGGTTGTTTCCTGGTCTTGGCTATTGTAAATAGTGCTGCTGTGAACACTGGGGTGCATGTATCTTTTCAAATTAGAGTTTTCATTTTTTGCAGATATACACCCAAGAGTAGGATTGCTAGATCATATGGTAGCTCTATTTTTAGGTTTTTAAGGACTCTCCATACTATTTTCATAGTGGCTGCACCAATTTACATTCCCAACAACAGTGTAGGAGAGTTCCCTTTTCTCCCCACCCTCTCCAGCATTTATTATTTGTAGACATTTGATGATAGCCATTCTGCCTGGTGTGAGGTGATACTTCATATAGTTTTGATTTGCATTTCTCTAATAATTACCAGTGTTGAGCAGCTTTTCCTGTGCCTATTGGCCATCTGTACATGTTCTTTGGAAAAATGTCTGTCTAGGTCTTCTGTGCATTTTTTGATTTGGTTGTTTGATCATTTCAGTAGACACAGAAAAAGCATTTGGTAAAATTCAACATCAATTCATGATAAAAACTCTAACCAAAGAGGGTATAGAGGGAACATATCTCCAATATAATTAAAGTCATTTATGACAAACCCACAGCCAACATAATACTCAGTGGTGAAAAACTGAAAGACTTCCCATTAAATTCAGGAACAAAACAAGGATTCCCACTCTCACCACTTGTGTTCAACATAGTATCAGAAGTCCTAGTCATAACAGTCAGACAAGAAAAAGAAATTAAAGATATCAAAATTGGAAGGGAAGGGGTAAAACTGTCACTATGAAAGATGACGTGATACTCTATATAGAGAACCCTAAAGTCTCCACACAAAAGCTGTTAGAACTAATAAATGAATTCTGCAAGGTAGCAGGATACAAGAGTAATGTACAGAAATATGTTGGCTGTTTCTATGTCTTTTTTGGAGAAATGTCTATTCAAGTCCTTAGCCCAATTTTTAATTGGGTTATTTGGTTTTCTTGCTGTTGAGTTGTAGAAGTTCCTTATATATTTTGAAGATTAACCCAGTGTCAGAGATGTTATTTGCAAATAGTTTCTCCCATTCCATAAGTTGTCTTCTCATTTTGTTAATTGTTTTCTTTGCTGTGCAGTAGCTTTTTGGTTTCGTGTAATCCCACTGTGTGTTTTGCTTTGGGTTCCTGTGTTCTTGGTTTCATTTCCAAGAAATCATTGCCAAAGCCAACGTCAAGCTTTCCCCCTGTTTTCTTCTATGAGTTTTATAGTTTCAGGTCTTATGTTTAAGTCTTTAACCTAGTTTGAGTTGATGTTTATGTGTAGTGTGAGATAAGGGTACAATTTTATTCTTTTGCATGTAGATATCCAGTTTTCCGAACACCATTTATTAAAGATCCTTTCCCCAATGTATATTCATGATAGCCATGTCAAGGATCAATTGGCCATATATGTTTATGTTTATTCTGGGCTGTCTTCTTTTCCATTGGTCTTTTTGTATTTATGTCAATATCATAGTGTTTTTATTACTGTAGCTTTGTAATTATATTTTGAAATCAACACATGTGATGCCTCTAGCTTTTTTTCTGCTTGCTCAAAATTGCTTTGGCTGTTTGCATTCCTTTGTGGTTCCATTTGAATTTTAAGATTGTTTTATCATTTTTTGTGTATAGGAAAAATTGCCATTGGTATTTTGATGGGAATAGTCTTAAATCTGTAGATCGCTTTAGATAGTATGGACATTTTAATAATATTAAATTTTCTGATCCATGAACATAGGATGTCTTGTCATTTATTTGTGTTTGCTTTAATTTCTTTCCTCAGTGTTTTATAGTTTTCAGTATACCAGTTATTTCACCTCCTTGGATAAGTTTATTCCTAAATATTTAATTCTTTTTGATGCTATTGTAAATGGAATTGGTTTCTCAATTTCCTTTTCAGATAGTTCATTGTTAGTGTATAGAAATATAACTGATTTTTGGAAAATGTATGCTGAAAAATGTATGTTGGAAAATGTATGTAACTAGCAACTTTGTGGAATTTATTAGTTTTAACAGGTTATTTAGGGAGGCTATGTGGTTTTCCACATATAAGATCAATGTCATCTGCAGAGACTATTCATATCTTCATTTTCAAATTGGAATCTATTTCTTTTTCTCACCTAATTCTCTGGCAGGGGTGTTCAGTACTATTCTGAATAGGAATGGTGGTAGAGGCCACTCTTGTCTTGTTTCTGATCAGAGGCAACTCTTGTCTTGTTTCTGATCAGAGGTGAAACTTTCAACCACTCACCATTGGGTGTGATGTCACTTGTGGGCTTGTCATATATGTGTTTTATTGTGATGAGGTAAGTTCCTTCTATGCTTAATTAATTGTTTTACTATGAAACTATATTGAATTTTGTCATATGCTTTTTTCTGCATTATTTTGATAGTTCAATATTCTGCACTATTGAGATAATTATGTGATTTTTATCCTTCATTCTATTAATGTGATGTATCACATTAATTGCTTTGTGTATATTAAATATACTTGCATCCTAAGGAAAAATCCCACTTAATCAGGGTGTATGATCCTTTTAATGTGCTGAATTTGGTTTGTTAATATTTTGTTGAGAACTTTTGCATCCATATTCATCAGGAATGTTGGCCTGTAGTTTTCTTCTCTTTTGATGTCTTTGTCTGATTTTGCTATCACAGTGATTCAGACCTCATAAATAAGTGGAGAAATGTTCCCTCTTCTTATAGTTTTGTAAGCATTTAATAAGAATTTATATTAATTCTTTTTAAAATATTTAGTAGAATTACCTGTGATATCCTCTTGTCCTGGGCTTTTCATTTTGGGTAATTTTTTGATTATTGATTCAATCTCTCTCTTTTTTAATTGGTATGTTAAGGCTTTCTGTTTCTTCTTGATTCAGTCTTTTTTAATGTTTTATTTATTTATTATTGTATTATTTAATTATTTTATTTTGGCAGAGGTGGGGGAGATAATGAGGTTTATTTATTTTTAGAGGTGGTGCTGGGGATAAACCCAGGACCTTCTGCATTCTAAGCATGCACTCTACCACTTGAGCTATACCCTCCCCCTTGATTCAGTCTTGGTAGTTGTGTGTTTTTAGGAATTTATCCATTTCTTCTGGATTGTCCAATTTACTGGTATATAATTATACATGGTCTCTTATTATATATTTAATAGGTTTCTAGTGAAAAGGAATGAAATTGTTAATTAAGTGCCAACAAAAATTTCAAATGGATTAAAAAATAAATACAAATTGATGTTCTGCAAAGTAAAATGTAGACTAAATGAAACACAGTTTATAGCATATTAAATCCACATGAAGAGAAAACTGGCTAAGTGGAATTTAGATTTGATTAATTTTTCTGCAGTTAACATTAAGAGACAGAATATTCTTATGGATAAGGGTAAGAAGGAATGAGACAGAGGCAAAATTTGAAGAGACAGTACTCAGAAGTTTTCAGAATTGATGAAAAACATAGAAGCCATATCTTTAGAAACCCCAGTGAATTTAAAGCAACTTAAGAGAAAGATATGCACACCTAAATACATCATAGTAAAGTAATATACATCAGACTCGTAGAGAAAACATTAATAGGAGCTAGATAAAAACAAATTGCCTTCAAAGGAATACCAATTATACATGTAGCTGATTGTCAACAGCAGTAATGGAAGCTAGAAAACAGTAAAATAAACCCTTAACATGAAAGAAACAAAACTGTCAATCTAGAGTACTAACCCTAGAGAATGAAAGAAGAAATAGTTACATTAAGTTAGGCTTTGGAGCTAACTTATAGGTAATAACAAATATAGGTCATAAAACAACAAGTGAAATAATATCATAAGTATTCAAAACAATCAGCCCAGTCTTCAAAATGTCAGTGTCATGAAAAAATTTCGAGAGGATAAACTGTTGTAGATTAATGAGATTTAAGAACTGTAACAACAACCAATACTGTGTGTGATCCTTAATTGGAACCTGGTTTGTAAAAGTGCTGTAAACCACATTTTGGAACAACTGGGTAAATTTTAATATGGAGTGGATCAGATATAGGGAATTACAGTTAATCTTATTATAAGTGATTATGATATTTTGGTTATGTAGGAGAATGTTTTTATACTTTGAAGATGCATGGTAAAGTATTTAGGCTGACATGGTATAATTTACTTTATTTAGACAAAAATATGTAAAAGAAGATAAATATATATTTATTGAAGCCAGGTTGGCATATAGGTGTTTGTTTTCTTATTTTATTTTTATATATATTCTAAATGTTCATTAAAAATTAAAGAAAAGAGTGAGGTTGAAATAAAAGGATTTCAGATAAGTAATAATAGAGATTTTCCAGAAGCACATTCACAAAAAGAAATTTTAAAATTGTATTTCAGGCAGAAAGGATGATAATTTGAGATGCAACAAGAAATGAAAAGCAACAAAAGTGTTAAATATGTGTAAATCTAAAGAAATATTGGTTTAAAAAGGAATATCTTGCAAGATGAGAGCATAGCAAAGAATTAAATAAATGACAATACATGATTGTGAGTTGGGAGGAGGAGATTAGAGTTTAAAGTGTTTTGAGTCTGGAAAGAACATTAAGAGTTCTTCACTTTAATTTTTTTATTAAAAATGTATAGGGTAATCACTAAAATCATAGAAATAGTGTATATAACTTTTAAAGTAAAAGATTCTTAAAATATGGAATGAGAAAAATACTCAAGTCAATTCATAAGACAGGAGAGAAAAGTAGATGAGGTTAGAAAGGTAGAAAGCACAAAATAAAATGGAAGATACATTTAAATATGTCATTTATTACACAAATATAACAAGATTAACACTCAAGGGACAAAGATTTTTCAGACTGGATACAAAAAGAATCTAAGCATACCCTGTTTGCAAGAAACATCTAAAACTAGGATATAGAATGATTAAGAGTATAAAAAAGTACATATCATGTTAGCTAATTAAAATTTCCTAGTATAGCTTTTTTAAACTTTGAAAATAGAACTTGATCAAAATGATAACTTCATAATGATAAAATGTCTAATTCATTAGGAATACATAACAATTACATCCTGTATTCACATAATAATAAAATTTCAAAATATATAAATAAATATTCTATGAATTAATTACGTGAAGAAATAAATATGTCCATCACCATGATGGAAAATTTAAAGACTATAATTGTTATATTAAGGAACAACAATAACAAGAAAACAAATGACAGATGACTTCAACAACACAATAAGGTTGATTTAAAGAAAGCATATAAAATGTTGCATCTAACAACTGCCAAAATACACATCGTTTAAAACAAAACTGGATGATTTACTGAAACTAACCACACAAAGTTTTATAAAACAAATCTCAACAAATTTCAACGAGTTGTTCTATGGATTACACTCTTTGACTACAATACAAAGAATTAGAAATCAGTAGCAGAATGAAAACTAGAAATAAACAAAAGTGGTTTGAAATTTAGGCACACTTGAAAATAATCTATGTAGTAAAGAAGAAGTCGATGTGGAGGTTTATAAAATGTTTACAACCAAACAATAATAAACATTTTAGCACAAGTTCATTAACATCTTGGGGTTAAATTTGCATCAGGTTGACTCTAATAAACACATTATGTCATATTTCCTGGCAAATGTTAATGAGATTTTTCCATTTTGTAGACAGGGTAACTGTGTCTTCAGGAGGGTGAAAACCAGCCTTGCCAAGATACATCACAATATTCCCCCTATTTTCAGGTTTTTAACTCAAATCACTTCTTTCTGACTACAAAAGTGATAAACATTTGCTGTAAATTAATTCCAATAACACAAAGGCATATATCCCCTGTGTTTTCTCTCCTCTCTCCCTATAGAAAATGTTCGGGGGCTTGATTTTTATGTTAACAATATATCTAAGCTATC
Organism: Camelus ferus; assembly: GCF_009834535.1. NCBI lineage: Eukaryota > Metazoa > Chordata > Mammalia > Artiodactyla > Camelidae > Camelus > Camelus ferus. The sequence goes on along the minus strand of NC_045732.1, from coordinate 71,613,095 downwards.
TATCCATGGGTTTTCACTTAATATATCATGCCTGTCTTTCTATCTCAGTTACAAATCTAATCCCTTCTTTTTAAAGATTGCCTAGTTTTCCATTTGTTCCTGGGACGTGCTTCTTTCCGATTTTTACTACTACAAACGAGCTACAGTAATCAGTCTTTCCCATACAATTTGCACTTGGGAAGGGATTATAGCTACATGATGTCCTAGACCTAAAACTTTTAACAGAAAGCCTGAACATTGTATATTTTATTATTTATTTCAAGTAAATAGTATATATTGCTGCCAAAAATGTATTACAGTGTCTAGTTCCCCACACTTTTGCAAACACTGGTTCTTCTTCATGTTTTTTATTTTTATGTAGTTTAATAGAAAGAAATTTCATTGTTAACAATATAACTAATATTCATGCTCACATAGCACTCTATCCTGACTGTGACATGATTGAACTAACTCATATTGTTGACCATGTAGTATCATCTTTCCCTATAGTAAAATATACAGCAATGAACATTGTGGTAGCTAAACATTGTCCCCTGCCAAAGTTATCCATGTCTTAATTCATAAGACCTGTGAATGTTATCTTATATGATCAAAAAATTATTTTGGGGTTTGAGTAGGTTAAGGAAATCGAGATAGGGAAATTATCCTGGATTAGTAGAGAGGGTTCTAAATGCAGTAACAGATGTCTTTTTAAGAGGGATGTAGAGGGAGATTTCACACAGATTAAGAGAAAACAGACACAGAAGAGAAGGCAGTGTGACTACAGAGGCAGAGACTGGAGTAATGCAGCTCATTCCAAGGAATGCTGGTAGCCACCAGATACTGGAAGAGTCTCTTCATTCCTGAGACTCTCTGAAGGGAGCACAGTTCTACCAACACCTTGATTTTAGCTTAGTTATACTGATTTTGGATTTCTCCCCTCTAGACTTATGAGAAGATAAATTTCTGTCGTTCTCAGCCACCCAGTCTGTGGCAATTTGTTACACTAGCAACAGGAAACTAATACTAACTTCCTTTTAGTTATTTTCATTTCTTAAAGTATGTTTTTCATGTGTATCATGTGAACCAATCTACCAAAGAATTAATTAATTTGCCCTCTTTCTTCTGCCCCCAAATTTATGATTTTAACAACAGAGCCCACAGGACTGTATATACATGTGTATATTCATGATTGTGTGTGTGTGTGAGCACACATGCACAATGCACATCTGGTGATGTCTATAGAATTTTTCTTTCCCCTTGCAACTGTATTGCTGCCTTACCCCTGTCATTTCTAAATTTTGGCCTGTAACAGATGACAAGCTGGTGATTTTCAAGGGTGACAATTTTAATTAAATTTTTGGACATCTTTTACTATTTCATTAGGATAAATTTTTATAAGTGGGAATGCTAACTTATATAGAATGCCCAAATTTAATTCAGTTTCATAAGTGGCACCAAGAAAACTGTACCAATTCATAGGACACAAATTGGAATAAAATAATAAGGCATTGGGGAAGTGAGGAATGTAGCCATCCTGACATTATTTCTCACAGGATGGGCACTATGTCAAGGACTATGTTTCAGGCTTTAGCCACAGTTAGTTGTCTTACCTAGTGATCAGTAATTGACAGGAGCTTATGCACAAGTGCCTCCCAGGGCAGCTTTGCAGTGATTCATGAGAAGACCACAGGGCTTGGATTTAACCAACCAAGGCATCCATCTCAGAACCAGAAGGGGTAAGAACAAATCTTAAGGAATTTATGAGGATATGTAAAATAAAATGAGTAAAGGGCATGAAGAGATTTGCAACAAAACAAGAAATAAAGATTGCCAACTAAAATGTTAAAAGTATGCTTAAATTCATATGTAATGAAAGAAACATACTGGTTTTCATCTATGACAATGGTATGGTTTTTCATTTTAATTATTGGACACATAAAATCAGAGGGATTGAGTAAACAGGCATGTCAGTAACTTCCTGTAAGGACTGTAATGTGGTATGAATTTTAAGCTGGAGTAATTTGTGGTAAGTGTCAATGAACAGAGGAGGTCCAAACTTTTGGTTTCAGCACTTTCACTTTAAGAAATACATCATTAGGAAATTAGGCAGACAATGTGACAAGATAAAATATGTCTGTGAGGATGGTTATCATAACTTAAGACATTAGACTCTGTTTATTCTTTCATATTAATATTTTAAAAGTGAGTGACAGTTTAGCTTTCTGGTAGCACTAATAAGTGCTATAGGCAGCATCTAAACAACCAATAATGGGGAGCCCTGAGACCTTTTAAAAGGAATGCAGATGCTGATGAGAAGGGACAGTGTGTCCACCTAATTAAGCCTCATATTCAAATATTAGATATCAATTGCTTTCCTACTTTCTGGATAATTTTATAAATGTCACAAAAATTTCCTCACCTTTACTAAACCTAGAATGCATCATACCAAGAAGGCAAAGGGTTAGGTTCTCCTATGGGCTGCGGTCATTAGAATCTGAAAAGGAAGGCAAAAATGGTTAACAAGAGTACTCAGAGTGTGTACCCTTCTTGCCAACTGAGGGCTGGACTTCCATGCATGAAGAGCTGCTATCTGACAGACTCTGCCCAGGAATCCTCATCTTCTATCAAGTAGTAACACAGTGATTAGCACTATGCTAGGCACTAGATTAAAGTGACAAAATGCACAGATATAATTTGGTAGTGATTGTGAAAACTAGAAGGTATGATGGATTTCACTAGTGTCTTACTGTTTCATTCCTCCTTTAGTGTAGCACTAACTTAAATAGACCTTAAATTCAAAATGTGAAACTGAATTTAAAATGTTTATCATGAAACTGCAATAATTAAATAATTTGGTGATGAATTAAAAATAAAACTATAGAGCAGACTGGAACTCAGAAACTGACCAGGATAGATACAGAGATTTCATGTATAATAAAAGATGGCATGACAAGTGTGGGGAAAAGATGGATTATTCCAAAAATGGCATTTGGGGAGTAATGTCAGGAAAGATGATAGAGTAGAAAGTGCTGTGAAACTGTGTCTCCACTTAGAAAACAGTTTAATTGGCAGAAAGTGTCTGAAATGACTGGTTTGGAACTCTGGATTCTATTTTAACTCTTGCAGCTTCCTGGGGAAAGGTTGGCTGGTAAATTACAGTTAATATAAGTCAATTTCAACCCTCAGTGTGTTAGCAGCTACTCATTCTCCACTTTCCAGGCCCATGGCAGGTAGCTATGGGGACAACAACTTGCATTTCTATCATAACTTGCTGGAGCCAGGGCAGACAATAAGAACATTGTCCTCTAAGAATCAGGGGTTTGTGTGCTGGTTGCTGATAGTTGCTTTGATCACTGAGTTGCAGGCACAGAGGCTGACCACTGTTTTACCTATTTTACCAGCTAAGGTGGCTTCCAGGGCATGTAAAGGAGCTGCACTATTTTTTTAAAATTGGATAATCAAAAGCAACTGCATATACAGGGTAATTTAGAAAGCCATTATGCAGCACAAGGAAAGATACAGGCTCAGGAAAGCCCTGAGAAGGCCTTAAACTTTCACCTAAGGCTGATTTCCAGAGACACCCTACAGCAGTAAAATAAAAACCAGTTAAACCCTGGATATGGTGAAAGTAATCTGATTTCCAGTTACCATATTATAAGATTCAAATGTCCGTTTCAACAAAGGATCACAAGGCATACAAAGAAACATGAAAATATGGTTCATTAAAAGGGACAAAATATATCTACAGGAAACTTACCTGAGGAAGCACAGATGTCAAACATACTAGACAAAGACTTTAAAGCAACTGTCTTAAAGACGTTCAAAGAGCTAAAGAAAGACACTGAAAAAACAGGAAAATGCTGCATGAACAAAATGAGAATATTGATAAAGATGTAGAAATTATAAAAAGGAACCAAACAGAAACTTTGGAGCTGAAAGTTAAAATAACTGAAATGAAAAATACACTCAAGGAGTTCAAAAGCATATGTGAACAACAGGAAAAAGAATCAGTTAACTTGAAGTCAGGTCAATGGAAATATAGAGCCTAGTGGACAGGAAGAAAAAAATAATAAAAGTGAACAGAGCCTAAGGGACCTATGGGACAACTTCAAGCAGACAAACAGACCATTGTAAACATTGTGGGCATCCTAGAAGGAGAATAGAGAAAGAATCAGAGAGCTTATTCAAAGAAATAATGGCTGAAAACTTCCCAAGTTTGATGAAATACATGCAAGTACAAATCTAAGAAGCTTAATGAACTCCAAGTAGAGAAAACAAACTGACCCACACTGAGACACATTGTAATCAAACTATCAAAGGACAAAGATAAAGAGAGAACCTTGAAAGCAGTAAGAGAGAAGTGACTTGTCACATACAAGGGGTCCTCATTAAGATTATCAGCATTAGAGACTTTGGAGGCCAGAATGTAATGAGTTTATATATTTAAAGTGCTGAAGAAAAAGATGTCTACCAAGAATTCTATATTTGGCAAAACTATTTTTCAAAAGCAGGAGATAAATTAAGACATTCTCAGATAAGCAAAATCTGAGGGAGTTCATTTCCACTAGATATGCCTTGCAAGAAATGCTGAAGGAAGTCCTACAGATTAAAATGAAAGGAAACAAGACAATAACTTGAAGCTCTATGAAGAAATAAAGATATCCAGTAAAGTTAAATGAATGGGCAGTTATAAAAGTTAGCATCATTTGAATGTGAGGTTGTAACTCCACATTTTATTTTTTAAGGTTTATGGTTTAAAAGACAAATGCATAAAAAAGCAATCATTAAGCTATGTTATTAGGCACAAAATGTATAAAGATATAGTCTAATAATAGAAAGAAGGGTGATGGAGCCACACAGAAGGAAAATTTTGTAGGCTAAAGTTAAGTTGTTATAAATTCAAATTAGATTGTTGTGACTTTAGAATGTTAAGTGTATTTCCCATGGTAACCACAAAGAAAATATCTATAGAATATACTCAAAAGAAAATGAGAAGGAAATTAAACATTTCACTACAAAAATCAATTAAATATAGAAGATGGCAGTAATAGAGGAAATTAGGGGCATAAAAGCTATCAGGCATATGGAAAACAAGCAACAAAATGACAGAAGTAAGTCTCTCCTTATCAGTAATTACTTTAATTATAAATGAATTAAACACTACAATCAAAAGACAGATTTTCAGAAGGTATTATTTTAAAAAACATTATCCAACTATATGCTGTCTACAAGAGCCTCCCTTTAGCTCCAAAATAGATATAGGTAGAAAACGAAAGGACAGAAAAAGATGTTCCATGCAAAAAGTAACCAATAGAAGGATGTGCTGGCTATACTAATATCCGAAAAAGAGGACTTAAATTTTAAAAGATAATAAAAGACAGAAAAGGACATTATGTATTAATAAAGGTTCAATACAGCAAGAAGATAATAACAAATATAAACATTCATATGCCTAGTAGACACTTAAATATGTGAAGCAAAATTTGACAAAATTGTAGGGAGAAATAAATAGTTCTGAAATAACAATTAAAGACCTCATTTTCTATAATGTGTAGATAAAGCAGGCAGAAAATAAGGAAATGTAAGAGTTGAACAACACAATAAACCAACCAGACCTAATTAACATTTGCAGAACACTCCACCCAATAAAAGCAGAATATACATTCTCTTCAAGTGCACATGGAACATTCTCCGAGGAAGATCATATGTTAAGCCATAAAACAAGTCTCAATAGATTTGAAAAGATAGATACCATACAAAGTATCTTATCCAACCACATAGCATGAACTTAAGAATCAATAAGAGAAGGAAAACTGGAAATTCACAAATTGCAGAGGTTACCACAAACAGCAAATAGGTCAAAAAGGAAATCACAAGGAAAATTAGAAGCAAAACTTAGAGATGACTGAAAACAAAAACACAAAATATCAAAACTTAGATGGAGCAAAACCAGTTCTCAGAAAGTCATAGCTGTTAATGCATACATTAAAAAAGACAAAGGTCTCAAATCAATAACTTAACTTTATACCTTACAGAACTAGGAAAAGAAAAGCAAGCTAAACCCAAAGGTAACAGAAGGAAGTAAATAATAAAGATTGGGGGTAAGATAAGCAAAATAGAAGATAGAAAAACAATGGAGAAAATTAATGAAATCTAAAGTTGGTTATTTGAAAAGATCAGCAATATTGACAAAACTTTACCTAGACTGACTAAAAAAAAAAATGAGAGAGAAGAGTCAATTAAAATCAGAAATGATGATACAACATTGTAAAATTATTATAAATCAATTAAAATGTTAATAAAATAAAATCAGAAATGAAAGAGGAGGCATTACTAACAGTCTAACAAAGATAAAAAGTATTAAAAGAAAATACTATAAACAGTTGTTTTTCAACAAATTAGAAAACGTAGAAGAAAAGGGGAAATTCCTTGAAACACCCAAATTACCTAAAATGACTCAAGAAGATACAAAATCTCATCAGTGGACTGATATCAGCAAGATGACTGACTAGGAAGCACCAGGCCCTCTTTCCCCCACAGAGAATCTGAGTTAACAGAAATATACTGACCAGACTACCTCTGTGATAAATTAAGAAGCCAGTTAAGAAACCAAAATACTCAGGCCAATCTAAATCCAAAAATGAATTTCAGAGAAAAGGGTAGGAAAAATTGTGTTTTATGTGTCCATCTGTGCCCCTACATCTACATGGCATAGCACTGTGCAACTGAGAGGAAACCTGCCATCCTGTGCTTTGCCCACAGTATGGAAAAAAGTGTGGATCATGCATCCAATCTTCTATCTTGTCTGGGGGCTGGTGAGGAACTGTTTTTTTTTTTCCTCACCTGACTTGGCATGATGATGGGACTGGTATCATAATTTGGAACCTGCTGAAAACAGAAGTGAGCACCAACATGTTAGAAATGCAGTTCTGTAGGCATACACTGGTAGAGCAAGAGATCAGAAAAGATTTGAGAGGTTCTAAAAACTCTAATTGGGCTGATTGATAAAGGCCTTCCCTTGCGCAAAGCCAGTACATAAAGACTGGGAGAGGTAGTTTCTTTTTCAAATGCCCAAATCCCAGCAAAAAGTTATAGAGCATACAGTGAAACAGGAAAACATGGCCTAATCAAAGGAACAAAATAAATTGCAGAAACCAACCATAAAGAAATGCAGATTTGTGAGCTCCCTGTCAAAGAACTGAAAATAATTGTTCAAAAGATTCTCAATGAGCTGAAAGAGAACACAGATAGACAACTAAGTCAAGTCAGGAGAACAACGCATGAACAAAATGCAAATATCAACAAAGACACTGAAACTATTTTTTAAAAAACACAGATTCTGGAGCTGAAAAATACAATAACTAAATTGAACAATTCACTAGAGGAGTTCAACAGGAGACCTGAGCAGGCTGAACAAAGTATCAGCAAACTTGAAGACAGGTCATTTGAAATCATAATGCCAGAGGAGAAAAAAAGTGAATGAAGAAAAGTAAAGACCACCTAAGGGACTTATGGGACAATATCAAATAGACCAATATATGCATTGTAGGTATTACACTAAAAGAAGAGAGAGAGACAAAGGGACAGAGAGCTTATTTGATAAATAATGGCCAAAAACTTCTCAAATCTGAGGAAAGAAATGGACATATAAATTCAAGAAGCTCAAAGAACAACTAAGATAAACTAAAAGAGAACCACATCAAGACATAATTATAGTCAAACTAAAGTCAAAGACAAGGAGAGAATCTTGAACAGAAAGAGAAAATGACTTGTTACCTAAAAGGGAACATCCATAAGATTATCAGCGGATTTCCTAGAAGAAACCTTTCAGGACAGAAAAGAGGAGGGTGATATATTCAAAGTGCTGGGGGGTGGGGAGGAACCCTGTCAACTAAAAACACTATCTGGCAAAACTATTCTTTAAAATGAAGAAGAAATTAAGTCTTTCTCAGATAAACAAAAGCTGAGGAACTTTATTGTCACTAAAACTACTCTATAAGAAACACTAAAGAGAGTCCTTCAACTTGAAATAAAAGAATGGTAAACAGCAACAAATGGCCATTTAAAATATAAGATTCTCCAGTTAAAGGAAATGCATGGACAAGCATAATAACCTGTATTATTGTAATTTTAGCATGTAACAGTTAAATTACAAAAGCATTTTTTAAAAACTGTATAAATCTATGTTAATGGGTATATATAAAGATGTAATTCTGACATCAATTACATAAAGTGAGGGAGCTGGACCTTTTTAAATAGAGTTTTATGTGATTTATCAACTTAAAATAATTTAAAATAGAATGCTAAAACTTTAAGATGTTTTATGTAATTGCAATTGTAATTGTTTTATGTGACCACTAAGAAAATTTCTGTAGAATATACACAAAAGAAAATGAGAAGAAAACCACAGCATGTCACAACAAAGAAATCATTGAAATACAATTGAAGACAATAAGAGAGGAAAGGAAGGACAAAAATCTATAAGAAATACAGAAATCAATTAAAGTGGAAATAGTAAGTTGTCCTATATCAGTAACTACTTTAAAATATAAATGGATTAAAAGAGCAAGAATGGCTATACTATCAGACAAAATACACTTTGAAATCAAAAACTCTTATAAGAGACAAGGACATTATATAATAATAAAAAATCAATTCACCAAAAGATATACCAATTATAAATATTTATGCACCAAAGCTCAGAGCTTCAAATAAAAATTGACAGAGTTGAAAGGGGAAATAGACAGTAATACAATGATAGTAGCAGATTTCAATACCCCTCTTTCAAAAAGTGATAGAACAACCAGACAAAAGACCAATGAGGAAATCAAGGACTTGAACAACAATATAGTCCAATTGGATGTAACAGCCATATAAAGATCATTCAACAACAACAAAATATACATTCTTCTCAAGTGTACATGGAATATTCTCCAGGATAGACCACATGTTAGGCCACAAAACAAATTAAATTCTAGAAGATTGAAATCACACAAAGTAGCTTTTCTGATCTCAGTGGAATTAAACTAGAAATCAATCACAAAAGGAAAATGGGAAAATACATAAATGCGGAAATTAAATAACACACTCTTAAACAACCAATGACTCAAAGAGGAAGTCCCAGGGGTAATTAGAAAATACTTTGAGACAAATGAAAACAAAAACACACCATACCAAAACTTCTGAGATGCAGGGAAAGCAGGGCCAAGAAGGAAGTTTACAGCTGTAAATGCATACTTTTTTTAAAAAAGTAAGATTTCAAAGCAACAACCTCAAGAAACAATAAAAAGAACAAACTAAACCCAAAGCTAGGAGAAGGAAGGAAATAATAAAGATTAGGGAAGATGTAAATGAAATAGAGATTAAAAAACTGAGAGGTGGTTATTTGAAAAGATCAACAAAACTGATAAACCCTCAGCTGAATTAACTAAGAAAAAAAAAGAAGACTCAAATAACTAAAATCAGAAATGGAACAGGGGACATTACAACTAATGCCACAAGCATAAAAAAGATTATATAAAACAATACTATGGACTAGTATACACCAACAAATTGGATAAACAAGAAGTAATGGATACATTCCCAGAAACAACCTACCAAAATTGAATAACGAAGAAACAGAAAATCTGAACAGACCAGTAACAAGAAGATATAATCAGTTATCAAAAGTCTCCCAGCAAAAAAAGGTCAGAAAGAGATGGTTTCACTGGAGAATTATCAAACATTTGAAGAATTTAACAACAATCCTCCTGAAACTCTTCCCAAAAAGCTGAAGAGCAGAGAACACTTCCAGGCTCATTCTGAGGTAAACATTACCCTGATAAGACACTACAAGGAAAGAAAAATACAGAACAATATTCTTGACAAATATTAGCACAAAAACTGCCAGCAAAATACTACGAAACCAAATTCTACAGCACATTAAAATAATTGTACACCATAACCGAGTGAGACTTATTTCTGGAACACAAGGTAGGTTCAACATGAAAATCAATCAATGTAATACACCACATTAACAGAATGAAGTCAGAAGACCACATGATCATACCAATCCATGCAGAAAAAGAATTTGAAAATATTCAACCCCTTTTCATGACAAAAACACTCAATAAACTAGAAATAGAAGAAAACTTCTTCAACATAATAGATGTCATATGTGAAAAGCCTACAGCTAACACTGCAGTCATGGTGAAACCCGACAGCTTTCCCTCTAAAATCAGCAATAAAGCAAGGATACCCACTCACCACTTCTATTTAACATAGTATTAGAAGTCCTAGACAAAGCAATTAGGCAACAAAAATAAAGAAAAAGCTTTCAATTTTGAAAGCAAGAAGTAAAATTCTCTCTGTTCACAGATGACTTGATCTTTTATGTAGAAAATGCTAAAGATTGCATACACATACAAATTGATAGAACTAATAAATGAATTCAGCACTATTCACTATACCCAAGAGGTGGAAGCAATCAAAATGTCCATTGAAGAATGAATGGATAAACAAAATGTGTATATGCATACAATGAAATTTTATTCAGTATTTAGAAGGAAGAAAATCCTGTCACATGCTTCAATATGGAAGTAACCTTGATGACATTATGTTAATTGAAATTAAGCAGTCACATAAAGACAAATACTATATGATTCCACTTATGTGAAGTATCTAAAGTAGTCAAATCATATTTACAGAAAGTAGAACAGTGGTTTCCATGGTCTAGGGGGAGGGGAAGAGGGGAGTTGTTTAATGGGTATAGAGTTTCAGTTTTGAAAGATGAAAAAGTTCTGGAGATTTTTTGCACAGTAATGTGAGTATACTTAACCCTTCTCAACTGTACACTGAAAGATTGTTAAGACGTTAAATTTTATGTGATTTTTACCATAATAAAAAATCTCAGTAAACCTGAACAAAAACATTGAATCAGTAATTAAAAACCTTCCCAAAAGAAAAGTCCTGGGCCAGGTACCTTCACCAGTGAATCCTATCAAGCATGTAATGAAAAATTAACACCAATACTTCTCAAATTCTTTCAAAATAACTGAAGAGAAGGGAACACTTCCTAAAACTCTTTCTGTGAGGCCAGCATTACCCTGATACCAAAGCCAGAGGAAGATACTACAAAAAATAAAATTATAAACTAATATCCTTTATAACTATAATGCAAATATTATCAACAAAATATTAGCAAAGCAAATCCAATAGCATATTAAAAGTATTATTCAGCATAACCAAATGGGAGTTATCCCCCCAGGAATTCAAGAGTGTTTCAACATAAGAAAATCAACCAATGTAATACCTCACACTAATACAAATGAAAGAAAACAATATGGTCATCTCAATTGACACAGAAAAGGCATTGATAAAATCCCATACCCTTTCATAATAAAGACTCAGAAAACTAGAAATAGAGTGAAATTTTCTCAACTTGATCAACAAATATTTATGAAAATTCCACAGCTGACATCATACTCAGTGGTGAAAGTCTGAAAGGTTTTCCCCTAAGATCAAGACATGACTGCCCACTTTCATTATTACTATTCATTATTGTACTAGAAATTCTAGACAGAGCTATTAGATAAGAAGAAACAAAAGACAAGCAGATTGGAAAGGAAGAGGTAAAACTATTTCTATTCACTGCTGATATGATCTTTTATACAGAAAATCCCAAGTAATCCACAAGAAAGCTATTCGAGGTAGTAATCCAACTCAGCAAAGTTGCAGGATACAAGAACAACACTCAAAAATCAGTTGTGTTTCTATACAGCAGCAATGAACTATCCTAAAAGGAAGTTAAGACAGCAATTCCTTTTACAATAACATCTAAAATAATTAAATGTTTTGTAATAATTTAACCAAAGAGGTGAAAGACTTGTTTGCTGAATGCTATAAAACATTCTTGAAAAAATTAAAGAAGACCTAAATAAATGTAAAGATATTCTTTGTTCACAATAGGAAACATAACATTGTTAAGATGTCAGTGTTATCAAAAGGGATCTATAGATTCAATGCAATAAAAATTCAAACAGCCTTTTTTGCAGAAAAGGGAAAGCTGGCACTCAACTTCATATGGAATTGGAAGGGGCCTTGAATAGCCATTATTGTCTTGAAAATATAAAAAATAAACTTGGAGTACTCACACTTTCCAACTTTGAAACTTACTACAAAGCTATAGTAGTTAAAACAGTATGATAATTGCATAAGGACATTCACATAGACCCATGGAATAGAATAGAGAGCCCACATATAAACAGAAAATCAGTAGTCAGTTGGTCTTCCACAAGGGTTTCAGGACCCTTCCATGGAGAAGGGACAGTGTTTTCAATAAATGGTGCTGGGAAACTGGACATCCACATGTAGAAGAATGAAGTTGGGCCCTTATTTTACACCATTATACAAAAAATAACTCAAAATGAATCCATGACTCAAACTTAGAAGCTAAAACTGTACAACTTTCAGAAGAAAACATTTGAGAAAACTTCATGATACTAGATTTGACAACAATTTCAGGGATCTGATACCAAACAGCACAGGCAACAGCAACAACAAAAATAGATAAATTGGACTTCATCAAAAATCAAGAACTTTTGTACACCAAAAGATACTATCAAGAATATGAAGAGACAACCTACTGAATGTGATATTTGGAATAGATTGATCTTAAAAGTGATTAATATCCAGAATATATTAAGGACTCCTAAAACTAAACAACAGAAAACAAACGACTCAATTTAAAAATGGGCAAAGGACTTAAACAGACATATGTTTGAAGAAGATATACAAATGGCCAATAAGCACATGAAAAAAATTTTAAACATCATTAGTCATTAGTGAAATGCAAATCAAAATCAAAATGAGATACGAGTTTATACCTACTAGGATAGCTATAATTTTTTTTTAAAGTAAAATAACAAGCTTTAACAAGGATATGGAGAAACTAGAACTCTTGTGCATTGCTGGTGGGAATGTAAAATAGTGTGGCTGTAGTCGAAAACACTTTGAAAACTTGTCACAAGGTTAAACATAGAACTACCATGTGACCCAGCAATTCCACACCTAGCTATATACCCAAAATAATTGAAAGCAGTGACTTGAATAGATATGTGTACACCAGTGTCCTAGAATTATTATTCACAATAGCCAAAAGTGGAAACAACCTAAGAGCCCACTGGTGAATGAATGGGTACACAAAATATGGTATATACATAAAATGGAATTTTATTTAGCCATAGGAATTATTTTGATATGTACTATTCCATAGATTGACTTTGAAGACATTATGCTTAGTGAAAGAAGGCAGACAAAGAAGGGCAAGTATTATAGGATTCCACTTGTATGAGGTATCTAGAATAGGCAAATTTATGAAGACAAAGTAGAATAGTGGTTACCAGGAGCTTAGGGGAGGGGGAAAAAGAGGAGTTATTGTTTATTTGGTATAGTGTTTTTGTTGGGAATGATGAAAATGCTTTGGTATAAATAGTAGTGATGGTTATACAACATTGTGAATGTATTTAATGCCATTGAATTATACACTTACAAATAATTAAAGTAATAAATAGCATGTCATGTATATTTTACCACAATAAATTAATGGCATTTGGTAAAGTGGCAACCAATTTAGAAAAAAATAACATAAAATATATTCTACCAAAATAAACTGCAATTAGTTCAAAGATTTAAATGCAAATATTGAAACATAAAAGTACTAGGAGAATTTTTTTACTTACATTCTTGGTGAGAGAAAATGCTGTTGCTGGTTAGACAGAAATCAATGGGTGCATTAAGAAAAGATTGATAAAGGTAACTGGTATTGTTAACATGATTTATAATACCAAAACATCTGCAGATAAATTAATTTTATATATAGAAAACCCTAAGGAATCCACTAAAAAAAACTGTTAAAACTAATAAACAAGTTCAGCAAATTTGTATAATAAAATATCAATATACAAAACTTGGTTGTATTTTTATACAATAGTAATGAGCAAACAAACAATGAAAATTTTAAAACAACTACATAGCATTAAAAAGAACAAAAACTTAGAAATAAATTTAACAAAAAAAGTGTAAGATTGGCACACTGAAAACTACAAAACATCATTGAAAGAAATTAAAGTAGAACTAAACAAATAGAAAAACGTCCTATGTACATGGATTGCAAAAGTTAATATTGACAAGGTATCAATACTGGCCAAATTCATCTACAGATTCAGTGCAGTCCTACCATATTACAGCTCCCTTTTTAAAAGGAATTCACAAGCTGTTCCTAAACTTTATATGTAAATACAAGGGATACAGAATAGCCAAAACAAAAGAACAAAGTTGAGGATTCAGACGATCAGATTTTGATACTTATTACAAAGCTACAGTATCAGGACTGTGTGGTGCAGACATAAGGGTAGACACACATGTATCAATGGAATAGAATTGAGAGTCCAGAAACAAATCTTTATATTTATCGAGTTTTGACAAGGGTGCAAGGCCCATACAATGGGTTAAGAATTGTCTTTTCAACAAACGGTGCTGACACAACTGCATAGGCACATGCAAAAAAAAAAAAAATGAATTTGGTTCCCTATCTCATACCATATTGTAAAACTCAAAATTGATTAAAGACCTAAATATAAGAGCTAACAGTATAAAACTTAGAAGAAAACATAGGTATAAATAAATCTATGTGACCTTGGTTTAGGTGGTAGTTTCTCACATACGACACCAAAATCACAGGTAACAGAAGGAAAAATAGACAAGCTGGACCTCATCAAAATTAAAAACTTTTGTGCTTCAAAAGGCACAATCAAGTAAGTGAAAAGCCAACCCACAGAATGTGAGAGAATCTTGCAAATCATATTTGGTAAGGGATTTGGATCTAAAATGTATAAAGAACTGTTCTAACTCAATAATAAAAGGATGAATCAGTAATAAAAAGATAAATAATCCAATTATAAAATGGTCAAAGGGTTTGGATAGATATTTCTCCAAATAAGATATAAAAATGGCCAATAAGCTCATGAAAAGATGCTCAACATCGTCAGCCATCAGGAAAATCAAAACCACAATTAGGTACCACTTCATACCCTTTAGGAAGATTATATACAAAAGACAGATAATAAAAAGTGCTGGCAAGGATATGGAGATATTGAAATCCTGCTGGTAGGGATGTAAAATGGTGTAGTTGTTTTAGGAAACAGTCTGGTAATTATTCAAAAGGTGGCCATATGTTCCATCAATTCCACTCCTAAGTATATATCCAAGAGAAATGAAAACATATATCCACACAAAATGTACACAAATGTTCATAGCAGCATTATTCATAATAGCCAATAAGTGGAAACAATCCCAATGTCCATCAGCTGATAAATGAGTAAATAAAATGTGGCATATTTATGAAGTAACGGAATCATTTTCAGCAACAAACCAATAATGTACTGACACATGTTACAACACGGTAAATGAAAGAAGCTAGTAACAAAGGACCACATATTATACAATTCCATTTATATAAAATGTCCAGAACAGGCCAATTTATAGCGATGGAAAGTAGATTAGTTGTTGCCTTTGGTTTGGAAGTACGGGCAATGGAATCAGACAGCTAAGGGCTGCAGGGTATATTCCTGGGCTAATGAAAATGTTTCAAAATTGATTTTGATGATGAATTCACAATTCTGAATATATTAAAATTCATTGAATTATACACTTTAAATTGGTGAAATGTATGGTATATGGACTGTATTTCAATAAAGCTGCTGTTCAACTACTATAAACAAGTGAAAAGATAGCATATTACTGGAAACACTAGTTAGAACATGTATGGCAATCTATGGGATAGTTTTCTGAATTTACAAAGAAATAGTACAAATCAGTAGAGTGAATAACCCAATAGAAAAATGAGTAAGTAAAAATAAATAATTCAGACCACAGGAAATGAGATGGACTTGCAGAATTAACTCAATGACAAGATTTGAAACCTTGGTTAATTATTACTGTTGTTCACCAAGATTTCCTGTTGTCAAATTTTCAGACACTTAGTCTTGCACTTCCCCATTCCTTTTGAACATAGCTATGGCCATGTAACTTGCTTTAATCAGTGAAACAGAACAGAAAGATTATTGTCAGTTCTGGGGAGAAAGTTTTAATAGCCACTGGGTGATTTGTCATGATCTGTCTTTTCCTAGTCCGTGGTATCAGCAATGTTCCATGTAGTGACTGTTCCATCACTTTAATCTTAGTAAGTGTAGCTCCAAGCAAGCTGTGCTGGATATGTGGTATGAACAAGAAATATACTTTTGTTGTTTTAAGTTACTGAGTTTTGGGAGTCATTTGTCACTGCTTCTTTGATATTGTATGTCCTGACTGATATGCTCCTGTACAATGTAGAAATACAGATCAAAATAATAGTATTCTATTTTTTACCCATCATATTGACAAAAAATGAAAAGCGCAATGCTGACAAGGTGTTTCTGAAACGGACACTTCCATTTCTTATTGGCATTGAATTCTACCTCCTGAGCTTGCCATAATTAACAAATTTCCTGTACTCATATATTTAGGTTATATCTATTTTTCCTATTATAAACAATTCCAAGATGAACAGTCCTGTAGTAAATTTCTGTTGGTAAATGGTACCTTTCACTTTTGTATTTTTATTTATTTCAGTCCAGTTATTATTTTTGTCCTCTGCTACCCTACACGATCAGTCACCTGATATGAATTCCAGAATACTGAGAACAGACCTTGAAAACATGTGGATTGTGTAGTTATTTGTGTTTGCTGCTGTCTGCATCACTTCTCTCAGTTTTCTATCTGTGCTTTCAGTGCACTCCCTCTGTGGTGTTTTTCCTCCCTACAATCATCCCATAATTGAAGGGATAGAAGAGGACTGATAAACTTGTAGTGAAATTGGTTTGCACATCCTTAGCTATTTCCTTAGGGCATACTCCTAGAAGTAGAATTACTGGTTCAAACAATTTTTGTTAAATAACTCTTAGTTACAAACAACATTACCCATCTTCTGTCACTTCCTTTATGTGACACAGTAACACTTATCAAGTGGTCAATTTGGATAAGTACTTGAACAAGGTAGAGGAGTAGAGTTAAAGGGGTGTACAGAGACTTGAAAAATAGCTGTCAACACATCAAACAGCATAAATGAAGTCTTCTATCCAAAATTTGGTTTCAGCTGCAATATATAAAGAGCTTGGAAGTCATGACTCCCAAACTTACAACAAGAAAAAGCTGGGAAAAAAAAAGCCTGAAAATACCTGGCTTTTCTTGGATCCAGAGAACAAAGGTTATAGGGCAAACCACCACCACAAAATCTGGAGAAACAGACAAACTGAGAATCACAGTTGAGATCTGCTTACCCGGAATAGACTCCACTGGAACCATAAACTGGTAAGAATACTTAAATGGTAATTTTGGTAAATTGCTGGAGTCTGAGTGTGGACCATCAGAGGAGTGAGAAATTCTGTGTGTCACAATCGTATAGGAGCTTTTGTGGATTTGACCTCCAGGAAAACCACTCAGTTCTCAAGGTGAAGAGCCAAGAAGTGTTCCCTCATGGATATAGCAGAGGGATGGGAAGAGTAACCATTTTGAAATACAGTCAAAACATTCTTCATGACAGCTGCCTACTCTGAATGGGAAAAGGCTACCAGAGCCTTACCCCACCTGGGGAAAGGCTTTTTTTTTCCCAACTCCAGCCCCATCTAGCATTTCTTATCTTGCCTTGGAATAAAAAAAGGTATGAAACATTTGTGAGGTCACAGACCAGAGGAAAATACACAACTCTAGCTTCTTCTAGACTTCCTGTCTCACCTAAAAAAGAAAAAAAAAAAACTGAGAAGCACTTGTGAAAGTCACAAACCAAGGACAAAGGCTCACTGAAACACTGAGACCAAATAACAGAACCATAGAACGTTTCCCATTCCTCCCACACCATTCAAACACATCAATAAGACTCATGTATAATAACAGCAGATTAATTCTGAAAGAAGTGTACATCTCAGACCCTATTTAAGAAAAAGCCTCTACTCCTCATCCTAGGGTCCACAGTAATAGAATTATGGAATTCTGGAGTGAGAAAGAAATTCAAAGAGTCAGCTTCCTGGCAGCTCCAGGCAGCAAGACACATAAATCATCCTTAAATGGTTTTCTGCCTCTCCTATCATGTATCCAAAGTTGAAGATGATGTGCTCTCTCACAATAAGTTAATATTTTTATCTCACACCCTCACCAGGCAGTCCATTTCTAACCCATCTCTCTCTTGCTGCAATATGTCAATTTCCGACTTCATGGAGATAAGGCAGCTGTGGTATACCTAGCTTATAATAACCCTCTAACTACTTACAGCCACTTAGTCTTCCCTCAGCTTTATTTTACTCCTAAAAAGTACTTTCTCTTTTAAACTCTATTCATAGGTCTTTCAAATCATTTTAATCAAAATATTTCAGGGTCATCTATAGCAACATTTCCTAGGTTCATTAGAGCAGGCTAAAAAAATAGAATGCCCCTTAACATCCTGGTGTTCAATGGAATAAAATTTGGGAAGCATGGTTCTGTGATGATTCCACATTGCTTTTTAAATTCATGGAATTGGGGGGGGGGTGCTGGCTAGGTTTATTTATTTATTTTTAGAGGAGGTACTGGGGATTGAACCCAGGGCCTTGTGCACACTAAGCTTGCAGTCTATCGCTTGAGCTATACCCTCCCTCCTCCACATTGATTTTTAAATATTAAGATAAAAGTTAGATGTGGAATCCTTGTAAAAGCATCATTTGTATCACATACAGTATCAAGATGCCTTCCCAGCTTCAGCAAGGTCATATTTCTGTTTTTAAAAAAATTCTCTAGGGAAACCCAAGGACAACAGGGGAGACAAAAACAAGGACATCAGAAGAATATTTAGCCTCTGACACACACAGCTATAGCAAGTGGTATACACATCCTTACTCCTAGCTAGATAAACATAAAACCTCACACTAAAGGTCTATTTACCTCAGTTTCTTTAACCCATGTTGTCTACCAGTTAACAAAAAATTACAAGGCATACTAAAAATCAAAACAAAACAAACAAACAGATAAAAAAAAATCCACACACCAGTATCAAGACACAGAGCAAGCATCAGAACTAGATTCAGATATGGCAGAAATTTTGGAATTATAAGATTAGTAATTTAAAACAACTATGGTTAATATGCTAAGTGCTCTAATGGAAAAACTGGACAACATGCAAAAACAGATGGGTAATATAAGCACAGAGCTGGAAACCCTAAGAAAGAATCAAAAGTGAATGCTAGAAATCAAAAAGTGTAAAAGAAATGAAGAATTTTTTGATGAGCTCCACAATAGGCTGAATATGGCTGAGAATAGAATCAATGAGCTTAAAGAAATGTCAGTAGGAACTTCCAAAAGAGAATACAAAGAGATAAAAGAATGAGAAAGACTGAACAGAATATCAATTAACTGTGGGATAATTACAAAAGGTGTTGCATACGTGTGATAGAAATAACAGAAAGGGAGAAACAGAGGAAGTATTTGAAGTAATGATGGCTGAGAAGTTTCCAAAATTAGTGACACACTTCAAACCATAGATTAGGAATCTCAGAGAACATCAAGAAGGATAAAAACCATAAAATCTACACCTAGGCATATCATATTCAAATGGAAGAATATCAAAGACAAAAAGAAAACATTGAAAAAAGCCAGAGATATCAACCACATTACCTATGGAGGAGCAGGGGTAAGAATTAAATCACATTTCTCTTCAGAAACATACAAGCAAGAAGAAGGTAGAAAGAAATTTTTAAAGTGTTGAAGGAAAAAAACACCAACCTAGAATTCTGTATCCAGTGAAATTATTCTTTGAAGGTGAAGGAGAAATAAAGACATCTCAGACAAATAAAAATTGAGAGAATTTGGTCCCCGGTAGACTTGTCCTTTAGGGATGTTAATCAAAATTTTTCAGAGAAAAGGAAAATTATACAAATCAAAAACTCATATCTATCAAAAAAGGAAGAGTGTTAAGGAATAAATGAAAGTAAAATGAAATCTATCTTTTTATTCTTAGTTGATTTAACAGATTATAGTTTGTTCAAAGTAAAAATATCAGCAATACATGTGGTGATTACAGCTTATAAATAAGTGAAATGAATGACAGCAATGTTATAAGGGATGAGAGGGAGGAATTGGAAATACTCCGTTATAAAGAACTTGCACTGCCTATGAAGCAGTGTAGTGTTAATTGAGAGTGAACTTGGATATTGCAAACTTTAGGGCAACCACTAAAAAAGTAAAAATAGAAGTGTCATTTTTATGCTATGAGAAGAGAGAAAATGGTAACACATAAAATGTACAATTTAAAACAGAGAAGGCAGAAAAAAAGACTAAAAAAGAAACAAAAATGGAAACATATGGAAAACAGTAACAAATATGCTAGGTATTTATCTAACTATATCAATGATCACTTTAGACATCAATGGTCTAACACCAATCAAAAAAGATAGACTGTCAGGGTGGATTAAAAAAATAAGATCCAGCTACATTCAGTCTACAAGAAACCCACTTGAACTATAAAGACACCGATAAAAATAAAGGGATGGAGAAAGAAATACCATGATAATACTAAACAAATGAAAGCTGGAGTAGCTCTATTAATTTCAGACAAAGCAGGATGCAGAGCATGGAACATTCCCAGGAGAAGGGAGGAGCTGCATACTGATAAGTGACCCAATTCTCAAAGGAGACTTAACAGTCCTTAATGTGTATGCATCTAACAACAAAGTACAGAAATACATGGGGCAAAAACTGACAGAATCACAAAGAGAAAAAAGACAAATCCACTATTATAGTTGGAGACTTCAGCACCTCTCTATTAGTAACTGACAGACTCAGCAGGTACAAAGTCAGTAAAAACAAACTTGAACTGAACAACACCATCAATCAATAGTATCTAATTAATATTTATAAAATATTTCATCCAAAACAGCAGAATACACATTCTTCTCAAGCTCACATGGAACATTCACCAAGATAGATCACATCCTAGGACATAAAACATACCTTTAAAATTTTAAAAGAATAGATATCATTTAAGTCATGTTCTCAGATCACAATGGAATTAAACTAAACATCAGTTACAGAAAAACAACTGGAAACCTTAAAACATTTGGAGATTAACCAATACACTTCTAAATAGCACATGGGTTAAAGATCTCTCAAGAGAAATTTTTTAATATTTTTTAAAATATTACAAAAATTTGTCAAAGTTGTGGGATACTTAGAGGGAAATTTATAGCACTGAATGAATATATTTTAGAAAGGAAAAAAATCTAAAATCAATAATTGAAGTTTCCACCTTAGCCACTAGAGAAAAAAAAATTAAATCCAAAGTAAGCAGAAGAAAAGAGATTAAAAAATTAGAGCAGAAACCAATGACACTGAAAACAGTAAATCAATAGAGAAATTCAGTAAAACCAAAAGTTGGTTCTTTGAAAGATTAATTAAACTTATAAGCCACTAGCCAAGTTAACTAAGAAAAGGTAAAAAAGACACAAATTGCTAATACCAGAAATGTTCCCATGGACATTGAAAGAATAATAAAGGAATAGTATGAACAACTTTGTCCAAAACATTGATAACCTAAAAGAATTATAATCCCTTTAAAGACACAATCTGCCAAAATTTAACACAAGGATAAATAGGTAATCTGCATAAACTGTAACTATTAAAGAGATTGAATCAATGTTTAACAACCTTCCAAAAGAGAAAACACCAGGCTCAGAAAGGTTCACTGGTGAATTATATCAAACATTTAATGAAGAACTTATACCAATTTTATACAATCTCTCAAAGAAAATTAGAAGTTGAGGGAATAATTCCTCCCAATAGTCTATGAGACCAGCATTACCCTAGTACCAAACCAAGCAAATACATTACAAAAAGGAAAAACTACAGACTAATACTTTCATGCCCATACATGTAAAAATCCTGACAAAATACTAGCCAATAAAGCCCAACAATGTATAAAAAGGATTATATTTGTCTACCCTCAACTAAGAAAAAAAAGAATTATACACCACAATCTAGTGGAATTTATTCCAAGTATACAAGACTGATTCAACATTTGAAAATTAATTAGTATAATCCATCACATCAAAGGCTAAAGAAAAATATGATCATTTAGAGCAGAAAAAGCATCTGGCAGAATTCAACCCATTTTTCATTGGGTTGATTTAAAAAAAAACTCAGAAAACTAGGAGTAAGGTAGAACTCCTTAAACTTCATAAAGAATACCTACAAAAAACCCCTACAGCTAACATCATAAGGCTGAGCAACTAGATGCTTTTCTGCGAAGATTAGGAATAAGGAAAGAATGCTCCCACTTATCATTCCTGTTTAATATCACACTGGAAGTCCTAGCTAATGCAATAAGAGAAGAAAAAGAAATAAGAGTATACAGATAGGAAAGGAAGAATTAAAACTGTACTTAATCACAGATAACATGATTGTTTTTGTAAGAATCTCAAAGAATCAACAAAAAAACCCGAAACGAATTAGCAATTATAGTAATGTTGCAGGATATGAAGTTAATATACAAAATTCAATTTTACTTACACACCAGCAATGAAAAAATGGAATTTGAAATTAAAAACAATACCATTTATACTAGCACTAAAAATGAAATATTCAGGCACAAGTCTAACAAAATATGTACAATATCTGTATGAGAAAAACTACAAAACACTGATAAAAGAAATCAAAGAAGATCTAAATAAATGCAGGAGATATCTCATGTGCAAGTATAGGTAGACTCAATATCATCAAGATATCAGTTCTTCTGAAATTATAGGTTCAATGCAATCCCAATCAAAATCCCTGCAAGTTATCTTGTGGATAGCAGCAAACTGATTCTAAAGTTTATATTGAAAGGCAAAAGACCAAAAATAGAAAATACAATATTGGAGGAGATGAACATCAGAGGACTGACATTACCCAACTTCAGTACTTTCCATAAAGCTACAGTAATCAAGACAGTGTGGTACTGGCAAAAGAAAAGACAAATAGATCAATGTAACAAAAGAGAGAGACCAGAAATAGATACACACAAATATAGTCAACCAGTTGTTAACCAAGGAGCAAAGATAATTTAATGGAGAAAGGATAATTGTTTCAACAAATGGTGCTAGAATGACTGGCCATCTACATGCAAAAGAAAATGAATCTAGACACATATCTTACATCTTTCACTAATGTTAACTTAAAATGGATCATAGACTTACATCGAAAAGGCAAAATTATAAAACTCCTAGAAGATAACATAATAAAAGATCTAGGTTACTTTGGATTTGGCAAGGACTTTGTAACATCAAAAGTGTGATCCATGAAAGAGAATATTGGTAAGTTGGACTTCATTAAAGATAAATTTTCTCCGCAAAATACTCTGTTAATAGAATGACAAGGCAAGCTGGAGCTTGAAAAGCTTTGCAAAACAGACATCTAATAGAAGATTGATATCCAAAATACACAAAGAACTCTTAAAGTTTAACAGTAAGAGCACAATAAATGCCATTAAAAAATGGGCAATGATCTGAACAGATAACTGACCAATAAAGATATGCAAATGGAAAATAAGCATATGAAAAGATGCTCAACATCATATGTCATTATGGAATTGCAAATTAAAACAACAGAAAATAGCCAAGTTAAGCTTAGTAGACAAAAACAGTCTATGTCCATGGTGATTAAGAGGGAAGAGGAGTAGTAGGTATGTGTGTTCCATAGGCAAGGAATATGCTAGTGTGAAGGTCCACACAAATATGCATGTAGCAGGTGGGGTGGTGTTGGGGGCAGAGCTAAAGGTATGATGAAACAGCACAGCTGCTTCTGTATCCCGGACTTAATGCTTGGGGCTTATTTGGTTCTGAGACTTAGATTTCAGGGGCAAGTCAGGGTTATGCAGGTGCTAGTGGAGGCGTAGGGGAGTGGCACCTTGGCCATCAGAATCTGTTAGACTGTACTCCATTTTAGGATGAAACAAATACTGCTTAGGAGTCAGACAGGTCAGTAGCCTTTTAATATTCTGATCATTTATTTTGCTTTCTAACTTTAAAGATGAAACAATTTATCTGAGCTGGTTTCCTCACCTGTTACATAGTCCATACTATCCAATATTTTTGTGAGCTAATACACATAAAGAGCTTAAAATAGGGTCTTCCTCAGTTAAATAAATGTTAATGAGTCATAGCCTCTTTTCTTTAAATGAATTAACAATAAACTGTCCAACAGGTATTTCAAAATCTTACAGTAAAATCTGTCAGCTATTGGTAGATTCACTCCTCTGTCAGTAAATGTCTTGGAATCAAGATTTCACTACATCCAGAATTACCGGATAAGATTGTGCTGGTATGGCTTTGGATAAATCTGTAAGTTTTTAGATAAGAAATTTAGTAAGAATGAAACTACAAGTAGATGTAACCTCTACAAGATTTCATTCTGTATTGTTTGTATTGTATCTCCAGTGCCTATATGTATTTGTTGAATGAATGAAAGGCACCAAAAACTTTACGAAACAGAAGGAACAGTTCAGGAAGGCAAAGAGATTCACACACACCCACAGATCCCAGCAAAGCTCAGACTCCCTTCTTCAAGCCTGGCATTCACCCAAGAGAGTATACTATAGAATAAAGAAAATATAATCTACAATTCAGCTAAGGCCATTTAAAAGTACAGTAAAATACTTTTCTCTGAATATTGACATCTGTTGGCTCTGGATACAGTGTAGAATCATATCTAGATTTTTTCCCTGTCACCTAAATATTGTACAGTTGTAATAAATAATAACGAATAAATGCTGATATGAAAATTGATGGTAAAATAAGGCTCCCCTTTCATCCTAGTAAACACCAGTGATTTTCAGCAAATAGAAACTCTTTCTGAGATGAACCTTAAAGATGATTGGAAAATTCCTCTTCAAAAAACAAAGAAGGCAACTGCTGGAGAAGGCAGTTATAGAGGTAGAGATGAGACCCCAGATTGATCCTACCAAGGGCTGAAGCCCAAATAAAGAAGGTCAAGGGGGGAATGGACTTTAACAGGATGGAGAGTGAATTCGGTTGACACTGCTGCTTTAACAAATTACCACAATCTTGCTGACTTAAAAAAAGAACAATAAAATATCTTACAACGCTGAAGGTTGAAAATAGGAAAAGGGACTCGCTGGTCTGAAATGGTGATACAAAGACTTCATTCCTCCAAGGGGTTCTAGGAAAAAATCTGTCTCCTTGCCTTTTTCAGCTTCTGGGGTCAGCCTGCAATCCTTGGCCGCTGGCTTCCTTCCATCTTCAAGATAAAACCAGCAATGGCCTGTCCGCCTGTCGAGTCTTTCTCATGCTACTTCACTGTGACACTGACACTTCTTCCACGTTTAAAAGTTCCCTTGCCATTGCATTGGTCAGGATACTCCAGTGTAATCTTAATTTTACATTCAGCTCATTAGCAATCTTAATTCCATCTGCAACCTTAATTCTCCTTCGCCATATAACATCACATACTTACAGGTACTGGAGAATAGGACGTGGACATCTTTGGGGACCTTTATGCAGCCTGCCAAGTGAGGGTGCCATTGAATTGGGTTTTAAAATGGACAACAGTGCCAGCAGGTTTGTACTCAACCACAGTTGTGCTTAACCAGGGTTGCTGTTTGCCCCATGGAGCACAGAGAAGAGGGGCTCAAGACTACAGGCAGGGTGTAGGGGTACAGGAGCCAGGGGATTCAAGAACCAGCAGGTTTCTGTCTTGGGGCAGTGGGTGCATGACGGAACCTTCTCCAAAGAACGGCTGGGGAAACCAGACAGGTGTGCATGCAAGTGGCTGAGATCCAAATGGATTCGAACCCCTGCCACATTCCCTCACTGCCAAAGATGATGGGAGGGTGGAAGTGACTGCAGGAGAAGACTTGACAGACAGAACCCAGGAAGAGGCGCCAGGACAGGCCCTACCTGGTGCCTGACACTGGGCTGTGGGGTGAGAGGCGGGGGGATTGTACGACCCGCTGCGGGTCCCCGACAGGGAAGGGCCCTCTTTCCTGGGCAGCTGCGGGGACCGCGCAATGGCAAAGCGTGTTACCACCGCGAACGAGAAAACAGCAGTGTGGCAGAAAAAATGACGACGCTGGCGCAAACAAGTGGTTTGTCTCCTCAGACCAGAGGTCTAGGGCTGCCTTCCCTTAGAAGAGGGGCAGTGGCTCGGGCTTCGTGGGCGCCCCCTCCCACCTTCCTCCCGACCGCGGCCCCTGAACGTGGAAAGCAGAACTGGGGAGGGTCGCGCTCACAGCCCCTCTCCCATCTGCATCCCGGAAGGATGGCGGGCGGGGGGGCAGGGGAGCAGAGGGGAGGGGAGGGGAGGGGAGGGGGGCGGACACCGAGCAGTCTTGGGGTTCACACACACCGAGGGGCGGTCTGTATCCATCCGCTGCTCCCCTCAGCGCGGCCCCTCCGGACCTCCAGACCCCGGCCCCCACCGCCGACCGCTCGCCGGCCCCACACACTGTGGGGCCAGAAGTGTGGGGGTGGTCGCGGCGCGCGGGGGCCGCGGGGGGCGGGCGAGGCGGGCTGGCGTGGCCCCGCCCCTCAGGCTGGGGTTCCTCCCGGCCCCGCCCCCTCTGGGTCGGAACTACGGTGGGCCTGGGAGGGGGCGTCGAGCCTATTCGTGCCGTATCCCTCCGCCCCCCTTCCCGACACCCTCGCCGCGAGCGGTTGGTGCCGCATCCTGCGCAGCCCCTGCCCGGTTTGGCGCAGCGGCGCGGGGGGCGGGCCGCCTCTTTGCCATTCTGAGCGCACGGAGAGCGGTGGGAATCCGAGTGAGGAGCTCCGACCGGAGGGCCAGGCCGACCACCCGGGCCCTGAGCCTGTGCAGGCAAGTGGGGGTGTCGTGGGGGGCGACGAGCAGCTCACAGCCTGCCCCGCGGACCCCGGCAGCCTGGCGAGCGGGAGGCGACGCGGCTGGAGCCGGTCCCCGAGGGAGGTGCGCAGCTCCGGGGGCGCCCTGGCGCCGAGGCGGCGGCGACCGGCGCGGACGGGACCCGGGGCGCGGGGTCTGGCCGCAGACGCTGGCTGGGATCCTGGCAGGCGAACCGCGCGGCGGCTCCCGGGTCAGCTTTCCGGGCGCCCGCGCCCCGCCCTCGACGGTGTCTGTGCCGGGAGAGGGCTGTGGGGGTGCTGCTGCGGGAGAAATGGCGGAGGGGAGCTGGGGTGGGGGCGCCCGGGGAGGCCGCCGGGGCCGGGTCTGGGGTGGCGGTCGGAGCTGGGGGCCGAGCGGGCGGGTGCGGGGGCCCGTATTCTGGGAAGGGACCTGTGGGTCCCGCGTCCTGGGTGCTGTCCCTTCCCACAGGCGCCTCTTTGATGCCAAAGTCTCCTGTCTGCGCGGTAGGTCTGGCGATTTCAGGCCAAGGGGTGCATCTGTAGAGGAGAGGCTTGAGAAAAACGAAGAACAGGAAACGAGCCTGTATTTCTGAAGGTGTGTGGGGTTGGGAGGTGGGGGTGGGCAGCAGCCATTGACTGGAGACCCGAATGGGGTGGGGTGATTGCGACCAGAGCAAGAAGGCATCCGGGAATACCTTCTAGAATTCCCCTCTAAGGTTTCTACGCACTTCCCTTGCCTTCCTCTCTCACCTCTATCCAAAATTGAGGGTGGAAAAGGGGTTGGGAGGTGAGGGTGAGGGTAAAGTCATAAATGCAAGTACCACTGCACAACCTGTTTTCTAGAATATGCGGGCGCCCTTCCCCCAATTTATGCTGCGCAAGGCAAAGGGATGTGGTACACCTAGTGGTGAATCCTTAGAATTGGGGAAGAGAGAAATGCGAAGAGTGTGACGTCAAGAGATGTCGTTTGTTATTGGGAATGCAGAAATAGCCTAAATAAAATGATAATCTTCTACCAGGAGAATTCTAACTATTTAAAGACAATACATAGATTCCCATCCTTGGTATTGGTCTGTCCACCAGGCGCTTAGTAGCTACCTGGTCTCCTGTCTTACCTTTTCATCTTTTGTCCATAGGGCTGCTGTAAGGCTGGTCACTTCTGCAAGAAAGGAAAGGAGGAAGAGACTGGATCAAGTCTCTGGAGGTTTGTTTGAAGAGGGACAATGCAGGGGATAGCTACAAAGTAAGACTGACAGGTATATTTCATCCAATTGGGTGTTTTTGATTCACGTGTCCTACTGTCTTCCAGATTTGCACACTTCTGCAGAACCCTTTGCCCATTTTTGCAGGAGATGTTAGGAATATTGGGGTAAGTGTGGATTGGGCTGTGGATGTGAGAAGACCTGAGAGCAGGAACCAGGAGACCGGAAACACCAAATTAGACCCTTAAACAGAAAGATGTGTGTGTCAGAGGTCAAAGTACCTGCCTGTCAAACAAGCACTCAGACTCCATTTTCTCCTATATGTTTGCTTATCCATAGGAGGGCCTGCTATCTGCTTAGGGCTTAATACTACTGGACAAAGCAAGAAGAGGAAAATTGCACCACTTAAGTGCAGGTTGGTATGAGAGTGGGTACCACTTTGAGTGGTCTAGAGGACACCAACACAGGTCCAGGAGTGATTAGGGTCTGGTCTGGGTGCTCCTCAGCCTCTCCCATTGCCAAGACACTTTCCCACCATTTTCACACCTCTTTTGTAGCTGGCAAAGCAGTGTGGCAGCTCTGGGAGTAAAGGGTGTGCGCAAAATGAGGGTGGCAGAGAGACCTGATAACCTAACTGTCCCACTAAGCATTAAAGGTCCAGTCTCTCTGTGTGTGTTTGCGTGGAGCGACACAATTGGAAGAGACTCAAAGCCCCATGTCATTCTCTCTTCCTAGATTGATCTCCAGTGGCAGCTCTTGTGGTGTGGGATTTGGGGCTGACCACCACCCTCAACAGGTCTGCACCCACCCGGGAGCCATCCATCTTCCCCCAGCTTGCTTGTGCTTCCTCTTCTCTCTGTCTGCAATATTGGCTGAGGCTGGGCTTGGGAAGGAGGCTGACTGCCTGCTGGACTGGTGATTGACTAACTTTTGTTTCCAACTGTATCACCTGAATCATCGAAAGATTAGAGTGTGAAGATCCAGTACTGTGACAGATCTGTGGTAGAGACTGAGACTGGGATAGGAGTGTTTAACGGGGCCTCCCTTGTAACTTGTACTATGACTGGGGCTGAGGTTGAGCCTAGCGCCCAGGCCAAGCGTGAAAAGAAGCCTGGAGAAGAGGTTGGGGGTGGAGCTGAGAGAGAGAATGAAGTCCCAATGGTGGTCAGACCTAAAGTTAGGACCCAGGCCCAGGCAATGCCTGGGGCAAGGCCCAAAACTGAGTCCAAGTCTGTGGCTGGGGCAAGGCCCAAAACTGAGTCCAAGGCTATGGCTGGGGCAAGACCCAAAACTGAGTCCCAGGCAATGGCCGGGGCAAGACCCAAAACTGAGTCCCAGGCAATGGCCGGGGCAAGGCCCAAAACTGAATCCCAAGTGGTGGCAGGAGCGAGGCCCAAAACTGAGGCCAGAGCAGTAGGTGGGGCACGTCCTAAGACTGAAGCCAAGGCAATCCCAGGGACAAGGCCCAAGGATGAAGCCCAGGCTTGGGCCCAGACTGAGTTTGGGGCTGAGGCCATGTCCCAAACAGAGAGCGTGTCCCAGAACAATGCGGTAGCCTGGCCACTGGTCAGTTCTGAGTCTGGGTCAGTTGCTAAACCTATGGGCCTACCTGTGGATAGGGAATTGGTCGGTGTGGAGACTGAGACCTTTCCTGGCTCCCAGGTTCAGACAGGAATCCAACCCTGGTTCGGATCAGGGGAGGAGACTAATACAGGGTCTTGGTGCTATCCCAGGCCCAGGGCCAGAGAGGAGGCCTCTAATGAGTCTGGATTCTGGTCAGCAGATGAGACCTCTACAATGTCTTCTTTCTGGTCTGGAGAAGAGGCCAGTATCAGATCATGGCCCAGAGAAGAGGCCAATACCAGGTCCAGGCATAGGGCCAAGCATCAGCCTAATCCCAGATCCAAGCCCAGATCCAAGCAAGATCCCTATATTGATTCCTGGTCTGGGTCTGAGGAAGAGTCTGGCAACCCATTCTGCTTGTGGGCTGGAGAAAATACCAATAACTTGTTCAGGCCCAGAGTCAGGGATGAGGCAAATATCAGGTCCAAGCTCCGGACAAAGAGAGAGGACTTTTTTGAATCTGAGTCTGAAGATGAGTACTATAAGGAGTCTTGGTTTTTGCCTGGAGAAGAGGCCAATAGTAGATTCAGGCCCAGAGACAAGGAAGAGCCTAATACTATCTTGAAGCCCAGGGCCCAGAATGATGTTAACAACAGTGATAGGGCCAAACAAGAGTCCAGATGTGAGGAAGACGTCATTATTGGGTCCTGGTTCTGGGCAGAGAAAGAGGCCGGTATGGAGGCTGGGGCTACGGCTATCTGTGAATCCGAGCCAGGGGCTGAGGAGGGGGCCATTGGTGGATCCTTGTTCTGGACAGAGGATAAGTCCAGTTTGGGAGCTGTGGCCAGAGAAGAGGCCAGGCCAGAGTCTGAAGAAGAGGCCATATTTGGGTCCTGGTTCTGGGACAGGGATGAGGCCTGCTTTGACTTAAATCCCCGTCCCGTGTACAAGGCTGCTCCCAGGTTCAGAGATTCAGCTGAGGAGGAAGTTAATGTATCATCCAGGCCCCAAACCTGGGATGAGGTTACTGTTGAATTCAAACCTGGTCTTTGTCATGGGGTTGGCTTCCCATCCCCAAGCCCATTTAGAATTCCTGAAGAAGCAGTAGCATCTGTGTACTCTGAAATGTTTGAGGGAAAGCCCAAGATTGTGGAGGTTACCCCAGAAGGGGAAGACCAGGAGTCTTTGCTGCAGCCTGATCAGCCTGACCCTGAGTTCCCATTTCACTATGATCCGTCCTACCGGTCAGTCAGGGAAATTCGAGAGCATCTTAAGGCCAAGGAGAGTGCAGAGCCTGAGAATTGGTCCTGCAGCTGCATACAATGTGAGCTTAAAATTGGTCCTGAAGAGTTTGAAGAACTCCTTCTGTTAATGGACAAAATTCGAGATCCTTTTATTCATGAAATATCTAAAATTGCAATGGGTATGAGGAGTGCTTCTCAATTTACCCGCGATTTCATTCGTGATTCAGGTGTTGTCTCACTTATTGAAACCTTGCTCAATTATCCCTCCTCCCGTGTTAGGACAAGTTTTTTGGAAAATATGATTCACATGGCTCCACCTTATCCAAATCTGAACATGATTGAGACATTCGTATGTCAAGTGTGTGAAGAAACCCTTGCTCATAGCATGGGTTCCCCTGAGCAGCTGCTTGGATTAAGGATGCTTAGACACCTTACTACAACTACTGACTATCACACACTGGTTGCCAATTATATGTCTGGGTTTCTCTCCTTATTAACTACAGGCAATGCAAGAACAAAGTTTCATGTTCTGAAAATGCTATTGAATTTGTCTGAAAATCCTATGGTGGCAAAAAAACTATTCAGTGCCAAAGCTCTATCAATATTTGTGGGGCTCTTTAACATAGAAGAGACAAACGATAACATTCAGATTGTTATTAAAATGTTTCAGAATATCAGTAATATTATAAAAAGTGGAACAATGTCCTTAATTGATGATGATTTCAGTCTTGAGCCGCTTATTTCTGCATTCCACGAGTTTGAGAAGTTAGCTGAGGAACTGCAAGTCCAACTAGACAATCAGAATGATCCTGAGGGACCAAAAAGCTAATAGGATTAACCACCTGCCTCTGATCAGCCTTATGTTCCCAAAGAGCCCTGAGTAGTGCTTTGGTTTTCAGTCTGGTTTTATGTTGTAACTTATGTTTTTAACGCTGATGTTAACGTTGTCCAATTCTTGATTTGAGCTGGATCATTTTGTGGATGCCAAATGACTATTAGTGCTGAAAAAAATTTGTTGATATTTGTCTTGCTGTCCAGATTGCAGTATTTTCAGTATTGAGCTTTCAATGAACTGAGCCGTGTGTGTAAGCTACCCTGCTATTTGTTGTTTAAACATATGGTTCTCTATTCGAGTCTGTGTTTTCAATAAAGTTCTATGTGAAAATTGGCCAAAGTGACCCTTCTTCAGTTTAAAATCCAGGTGTAGGTACATGGGCACACTTACAAACATAGATAATTAGTAGTATGACAAATAGACCCTCATTGGAAAAATCCCATTCCTGGAGCTCAAGAAGGAAGGGATTTCTGTGGGCTGTGGTATTTGAGGAATGCATCAGAGAAGTGGGACCCGCTTAAATTGGCCACTGAAAAGTAGGATAAGACAACCCAGTAGGTCATTCTTGGAAATGAGCAGTGGTGGTATGAAGGAAAGTGTGTAATTGGAAAATCTGTTCCAGTAGCATAAATGTAACCTATCTGCCTGGCATAAGTGAGACATTTAGTGAGGGTTGCAGTTGGAACGAGGCCAGTTTGAAGAACTAAATTGGCCAAATCTACACATTTGGCAATTCAAAGTACAGGTGTTGCTTCAGTGTCACCAATTAAATGGGGTTAGGAATAAGATTTTCTTTGTGATCCTAGTCCAAGGAAAGTATTAAGGAAATACCATGCAGCTATTAAAAATGATCTATTTATTGGCATGAAATGGCACTGATTCTTTTATGTCCAGTGAAATAGAGAAGAATGTGATATCATCTATGGAAAATTAGATCCCATTTTGAAAATGTGTAAATAGACACAATTTCTATGCAATTTCAGTGTGACTTGCTGAGAAACTTCATATATCCCATATCTAGAAAAAAATATACTATGCTACAGGGTGAAAAAAAAAGTGACAATGAATATATGCATGTTCATGTATAACTGAAAAATTGTGCTCTACACTGGAATTTGACACAACATTGTAAAATGACTATAACTCAATAAAAGTCTAAAAAAATACACTATGCTAAAAAAAGTTTTCAGAGACAGGCATGGGGAGATATAATAATAAGACAGGGTTTTTTCTTTTAATACGCTTACATCTAGTGCCTCAAGTTATAGGTGGACATGTTGGAAAGGATACAGTTATAAATGAATAAACTAAGTGTTAAAAAGAATTTCTAGAGAAACTT
The DNA here is from genome assembly GCF_009834535.1 of Camelus ferus. Lineage (NCBI taxonomy): Eukaryota > Metazoa > Chordata > Mammalia > Artiodactyla > Camelidae > Camelus > Camelus ferus. Next base: position 71,580,021 of record NC_045732.1, on the reverse strand, counting down.
ACCTAGAAAAGTTGAAAAGGAATGACACTTAAGAAAGACTAGCTTATGAAATGTTTATTTAAAGAAAAGTAAAATTACCAGGGTCGCTAAGTTTATACTATTCTCCTGTAGAATGATGGCAACCTTTTTACATGACTATTACATAAAAAAAAAAAATCATAGCATTTCCTTTGGAGTGACAACAAAGTTCTAGAAGTAGATAGAGTGGTGATGGTTGCACAACATTGTGAATGTACTTAATACCACTGAATTGTACACTTTAATGTGGTCAAAATGATTTTATGTTGTGTGTATTCACAGTAACAAGTGAAAAGATTATGCCATAACTTCAGACAGAAGAATTACAGAAGTGAGGGATAGAGTTATTAGGAGAGGAAATCCAGACTTGTGGGAAATAATCATGTTTCATTATTTTCAGACATGATGAAAATGTTATTTTTGTTTTGTCTGAGGATGCTGTTAATTTTTGAAAAGGTGAAATCATGATTTGTAAATTAGAAATGAGCATATGGAAGATTTTTTTCAACACAGTTAACTACTAAGATTATGAAAATTGTTGAAGGAGATGTGTATATACAATATACACAATACAATCAATATAACAATATACATTCAATTTCATACAAACAAAATTAATAAAAGTGTAACATTGCTGGGTCAAATACAAAGCTGATTAATATCTTAAGGGCAATAAACTGAAACCACTGATGCTCTCTGTTGCACTGGACATAAATCATTTCCATACGTATTGGACAAGACATCTGCAAGTTAACATCAGCCTCTCATGATTGAAAACTTGCTGGATCAGTAGAAAGTAAATCCCAACACTGGATTTAACTAATATCCAGTAAGCTATGCTGTCTTTACCCAATTTTTGTAAAATTTTTCCGGCAGTGCAATATGCTTTTTTCTCCGCCCACCCCACCCGATTCTAGGATGCAAGGTTCAGGGAAGTAGGGCAAAGTGGCAGTTTTGCCTCTCTTCACAAACCACAGGTGTTAACAGAGATCATCCCAGTGGTGGAAATGCGAGTTTGTTTTGCCTATCGATATTTTTCAAGACAGATCCCGGGAGTGTGTTATTATGTCACCCGAGTTTTATACAGAATCAGTACTGAAAGTCAGTTCGTCTCCAAACTCCTCATTGAGCGTTCGTCGCCAGCCCTGTGCTCCTACAGAGCAAGGCCCAGCCTAGGGCTGGAAGCTTGGCTCCGGCCCAGCCTTCCCTCCAGCTCTGTATCTTCAGCACGGTCAGGAGCTTCAGACTGTTCTAGCAAGCAGCTCGAGCCCAGAGGCAGAAGACTGCCATCGGTGCTGCAGGGCTGCGGCAGACAAGCGGCCTGCGCGGTCACGTGGGGCTGACGGCGGGTCACGTGACCGCGCTGTCCCTTGGACGGGCGTAGAGGTGTGTCGCGCTCAGCTGCAAAGGGACAGGAAGGACTTACACCTGACGACTGACGGACGGCCGTGGGAGGAGTGGTAGGATGTGATGGTGTGTGGGTGGGTGTCTGCATGCTGCACTAGCCTGAAAACGAATCCCTCGGGCGCCCAGAATTACGGCACTTGTTGGGAGAGGACACAGTCCCTCAGCCAATCGCGAGCGTCTTAGCCGGGGTCTGTTTTTGTCCAGGAGCTCCAGACGCAGGAAGTCATCCCGCGGGAGGCCTTCGTGGAGGGAAACGGCCGTCGCTGTTGGAGGAGGTAGGTTCGAGGCCGAGAAGTGGCATCCGTGAGGGGCGCTGGCTGAGACTAGATCCGGGTGCAGGAAGTGCCTCGGACCCTCTGTCTCTCTCCCCTGCCTTCCGAACACCCCTGCCCTCACCCCAGGCTCCCCGCCCAGCGCAGTGTGAATCTGTGTTTCTCTGTGTGGGTGGGTGGGGGAGGTGGACACGTGGAGGGAGTTGGCTTCAGGGGAGACCAGAGACAGGGAACGGTGAAGTGGCAATTCGTGAACACCCAATTTGTGTACACTCGTGGCGCTGGCTCTGGAAAGGCAGGTGTGAGGATGGGAACTGTGAGCTACACTCCCTTCCTCCCACCTACTTGGCGCTCACTCTCTACTGTCTGTCTTTTCCAGAAGGTGAGGATAGCTGAGACCAGCTCGAAATCGAGGGAGGGCGCCAAGGCTCCAGGTGTCTGGAGCTGCAAGAGGGGAAGGAACCCCAGTCTGGGTAGCTTTAGGGAAGGGGAGAGAACAGACTCAGGAGGAGGGTATCTAGATGCTTTGGGCCCTTCATATAAGATTTCTCTTTGGGATACTGCCAAGCTTCTCGATTCCGAAGATGATTTCTGGATCTGAGCCCCAGGCAGCAGCTCCTTCCCATCTAGGAACTCAAAAGCTGCTACTCCCCCTGAGGCTCCCTCCTGCTGCTGTCCTGGGCCTCAGAACAGGGTTTTTCTGGGAACCACGTATGGAAACTGCTTTATGGATGGTCTCAGATGTGTCCTCTCTGCAGATACTTTGCTGTCTTCCTTGTATTTTGCTTTCTGCCCACTTCTTAGGACTTGCTCCTTTGGTCTTATCTTAGGTAGCAGCTCTTGGAAAGTCCTTGTCCTCTTTCTAACTGAATATCCCACCTCCCACCCCCAACCCCTGCTCCGGGGATCCACTGGATGACAAGGCATTTTAGGGAAGTGTCACTAGAAAGTAATGCATTTTCCTAAACCCACTCATATCCTTATTTTTATACTCACTATAGAGTTGAAACTATGGGGTAAAACTACTTCAGGCCCTCCTGTTTACTTTTAAAAGCTAGAATTGAGCAGCGGGCACGTGGGTAAGATTATAGAGGTTGAAGCCTCCTACTTCCTACTCTCTTACCCCTGCCTCCTTTGTTATTATCCTCTTCCCTCTACTCTCCAGAATTCTGGTAATGTAAGTATTAGGACCAATGGTTAGATTATGGCCTTTCCCCTCAAGCTTTGTAGTCTCTTGTCTGTGTCTGTGTGCTTTTAGAGTTTGACAAAATGCCTCAAACATGGTGTGGTATAAGAAAGAACATATCTAACCTTCGTCCTTAGCTCCTGGCAGAGCTTCAAAAAAACTTCTAATTTCTTGATTAATAGGAGTATCTTTTTTATGCTGGTGAATGGACTGTAGTGGGTCCCTAGTTAGCTTCAGATTGCAGCTGGTCACTGGAAGGACCAACCACATAGTTAGAGTTGGACCTTTAGGCCAGCAGGAACTCTAGAGAGGGGAGGAGGGCTAGATGTGGGGTTCAATCATATGACTAATGATTTATTCAATCGAGCCTAAGTAATGAAACCCCAGTGAAAACTTAGGGATCAGTGGAACTTCCTGGTTGGTAAACACACTGATATCCAGGGAGAGTGATGTTGCCCTGAATCCATGGGAAGAGGGCATGGAGGCTGTATGCCTAAGACCCTTCCAGACCTTGTCCTATGTGTATCCTTTCTAATAAAACTACAGTAGAACTATAATTCTACATATATCACTTTTAGTGAGTTCCATGAGTTGTTCTAGTAAATTATCCAACCTGAGGAGGTTGTGGGAACCCTGAATTTATAACTGTCAGTCAGAAGTATGGGTGGCCCCCAAGACTTGTAACTGGCATCTGAACTCACATGGGGGCAGTATTGTTGAGGATTGCACCCTTAAATACCATGGAGTCTGATGCTAACTCCAGGTAGTTGGTGTCAAAGGATTGATCTCAGTAGTGTCACACATCCCTATTTTTAGCAGCCACCTATGCATCATACATAAACAAGTTAAAATGAAGAAGAGGGGGAGAGTATGGCTCAGTGGCAGAGTGCGTGCTTAGCATGCACAGGGTCATGGGTTCAATCTTTAGTACTTCCAATTAAAAAATTTTTTTAAATAAAGGAGGCAGAGCCCACTATTATGGGTGAAAAAGCAGCATATGTTTTTGTGGCTTGCGTCTGCAATTTAGATGATTTTTAAAGTTCTCTCTATATTTTTTTTTCTTATCAGAGCTCCCTCAGCCTAGATTTCCTGTTGAGAGTACTGCATTTATATTTGGGGAACTTCACATTGTGGCCCAGACAGATACCTCTAAGTCCCACATGCATCCCAGGGCAGATACATAACTAATTCACGCCTGTGGATTTTTTTTCAATCTCAGCCAAAGGACAGGGTAAGTGTGTTATGTCTGTGCGTGTGCGTGTGCATGTGCGTGTGTGTGTGTTTCTGTGTCCATTCATGAAGATCATTATCTCTGTTCTCATCACTCCTTGGGTAGCACTTGTAAGGGCCAGGATCATCCTTCAATTTTTTCCTGGGGGTGTAATTGGAGTAAATTCTTCATCACTCATATGGCCCTTTTGTTTCTACCCACTTTCTGGATATACAGTATGGGCTATCTCATGTAATATATATCGGGACCGGTTCAGATGTCACCTGACCTACTCTGTTGCTGCTTGGGGATAAAATTAGGGTGCGTTTTTCATCTGTCCAATCATGAATAAATGAAAGTTATATTCTTACAACAAAGCTTACCCTCTACTCCACCTCAATTTCAAAAAAACAAAAACAAAAACAAATTCTGGGATGGAGGTTATAGCTCAATGGTAGAGTGTGTGCTTAGCATGCATGAGGTCCTGGGCTCAATCCCCAGTACCTCTGTTAAAAAAACAACAATGACAACCTTCAGTGGGCTCTCCTGTATAAAGTATGACCAGGTTCCCTATGGAGGGTTTCAAGGCCCTGTGCCCTTCCATACAATTCTACCTTTCCATCTCAATTTCTAACACATTCTTCCAAGTCAGGGCCAGGACTCGAATGAGATAAAGACATAGTGTAAGGTGGCATTCACTTGTGCCTCACCTAGTCCAAGCCCTGCTTCACTCTGTCTGCACTCAAGCCACATTGGACTATCTTCTATTTCCCAACCCAACTATACTCTGTGCTTTACTACTTCTGTGTGTTTCCCCACACTGTTCCCCCAGGTTTCAGTGCTCTCATGCCCTTTCTCTGCCTGTGGGAAACATAATCATCCTTTAGGCTTAGCTCAAATGCTGTTTGAAGTCTTTCTGATACTCTCACTCTTATTCTTTGCCCCTGATAGGAAAGAATTCCTCCATCGTGTGTACTTACACAGTATTTTATTCACCTCTATTTAAGCATTTGTTTTTATGTCATGTACTGGACTCTTTTTATGAATAAGACAGAACTAGTGTTGCGGGGTAGGTAGCACAGAGGAAGAAACTTGGACTCTGAAAGTGTGAATCAAACCCTAGTCTGTCTGACCACAATGCCTGAGCCTTTTATTGCTTTTCATAGTACAGTTGTCCCTCTGTATCCAAGGGGGATTGGTCCCAAGACCACTCACAGATACTAAAATCCAGACACTGAAGTTCCTTATACAAAATGGTATACTATTTGCACATAACCTATGCACATCTTCCCATATACTTTAAATCATTTCTAGATTACTTACAATACCTAATACAATGTAAATTCTATGTAAATATTGTAAATACAATGAAAATGCTACTTAAATAGTTGCCAGTGTGTGGCAAATTAAAGTCTTGATTTCTGGAACTTTCTGGAATCCTTTTTTTCAAGTACTTTTGATCCATGGTTGGTTGAATCCATGGATGCGGGACCCAAGGATACAGAAGGCTGATGATAATTATTGTTAATAGGGTGCTTTATAAATGCCAGATATTCCCCTAAGGGTTCTAAATATATTAACTTATTTAATCCTCAAAACAAACTTATAGAGATGATGCTGTTACTGTTATTGTTCTACACGTGAAGAAGCTGAGGCACAGACTGATAACTTGGCAAGCTCAATTAGCAGAGCTTGATTTGATTAGCAGAGAAGCTGAGAGTCAAGCCTTTCTAGTTTGAATCTGGATCTGGTGTGTGTTACCACTACGCTACATCAATTTCCCTCATGTGCTAATTATCACTGAAAGCTGCCATCATCACCATCACTATCTTCATCATCAGATTTTCTGTTCCTTACAGCTTGTAGCAAAGTACTTTATTCATCATAAAGAAACTTGAACCTTAGTGTTGTTAGACTCCCTGTCTCTTAGCCCCTTCTACCTGTGTATTGGCATACTTCAGCTCTTCCTTCCTTCCCTACTGAATGGTCCATCATGGACCATTGCTCTGCTACCTCATCCTCTAGTGCCTGGCTCCACTGTCCTGGCAAAATCCCAGTTCTTGATAAATCCTAAATAGCCACCTCTTTTTATAGCTTTGTTGCTTAGTGCAGTGCACCTGGGGAAAGTTAACCAAAACTTTCTGACTATATACACTAAATTTATTTTTCTCAACTTCAGTACAGTCACCTAAATTGAAAGCAGGTAACCTTTGATATCTTTACACCATGGATATTTCACATGGGTGCACTTTTACACAATGACTCTCTGAATTGAAACTAGGCATATCTGTGAGCTCAAGTATTTAATGTACCTCTGAACCCCCTAAAAGAAAGGTTGGATTTTTCTGCCTGAGGCATTCCTTTTCAATCTAGAACAGAAGGCAATCACAGTTGTCAGATCTCTAGCAATCATTAGACAAGACGTTCAGAATCTAGTTTTTCTTTAACGTGGAAACATGAGTTCTGCCACTGTTTTTAAGAGGTAGGTGCTTACCAACAGACAAAAGTCAGGAACTATTATGCATTGAGGCATTGTTTTGTGCCCGAGTATACATATCACTTAGCATTGTTCCATATAACAAGGAACTCAACTAAATTTAACTTAGTAAGGAAATTTATTATCCACAGATTGGAAGTTCTAAGGCAAGGCAGCCTTGATGATTGCTTGACTCAGCCAAGGACTGAGCCCTTTTCCACCTCTTTCTTCTGCCATTCACAATATCAACTTCCGTCCTAAGGCTGAAACTTGATGGCTGCAATAATTCTTGGAGTCAAGCAGCTTCCCAAGGAAGAAAAGGAGACAATCTTTACTGATGGCCTTTTCTTATGAGTGAGGACGCTTTCTTCAAAAGTCCTTTTGCAAACTTCTCTTCATGTCTCATTGAGCAGAGTTCCGTCACCACCCCTTCCAGAACCAGAGTACCAAGGGGATGGATTAGCCCTAGATCAAGCAGACTCACCTCTGGAATTGGGATTAGCCTCCCTGTGGTACATTACTACAAGGAGGAGGGAGGCATACTTATGCAAAAGTGACGTTCTTTTAGTAAGGTGGTATGTTAAGCAACAGAGAGTATACAAAGCACTTAGGTTACAGTGACAAAGAGATCAGTGGCGATGTCTTAGCAATTATGATCTCTATGGAACTCTCATCTACTGCTTTCCCCAGCTCATCCCATAATATGACTAGATCACAATTTTAGAAGGAGCCACGAAGGCCTGATACATGCAGATATTTCTGAATATCATATAGTTTCTCATTTAGTGTGCACAAGAATCCAGTGAAGTAGTTATTACCAACCCCCTTTGAGGGATGACTTAACTGAGTTATAAAAACATTAAGTACCTTTCCCAAAGTGACACAAATAGTTAGTGGTAAAGTCTCTATTCAAACTCTGAAGTCTGGCGTGGCTCTGAAGTCTGGCCAAGTTCCCAGAGTAAAGCCCAGAGGAGAGAGTCCTTACTCTACCATGCAGCCTCCTTTTAGAAGGTGCTTCCAGGGCTCAGAAACTGGTCACTCAAGTCTAAGCAAGCACTTAGTAGCAGAGTGCACTGCCTCTTGATGGCGGTGGTGGTGGTGGTAACAGAGATGGCTTTTCTCCTGGAGTTAAGTCACAGTTGCTCAGACCTCACCACTGAGAACTTTGATTTAGGAAGTCTGAATTCTAATCTACAATCAAGGTTAAGAATTTGGGGGCTGAGATGCCAGGTTCAGGGAGCCACATAAATTTTCTATCCCTGGGAAGAAAAAGAGCAAATATTTATGGAGCAGCCAGGTTTTCAAGGGCAACTTTATTCCCAGTTCCGAAGTTCAGCTGAAAAAAAGAGGACAAAAGCTGTGTTCACTGGCCTTTAGCTACCCTCTTAAAATCTATACTCCAGACTGGCCAGACTGACATGTAAAAAGCTTGGAAGTCATTGCTCCTGTACTTATAACCAGAAAAAAAATACTGAACAAACTGAAAATCAGTAACTTACCTTAGAACTGAGGTCATAGGGCAAATGACCACCCCAAATTCTGGAGAAAAGACAAATCCAGAGAGTCATAGCCTATCTCTCTTTACATAGAGCAGAAACTGCTAGAGACATAAACAGGTAAGAACACTTAAGTGGTAATTTTGACAAATTGCTGGAGACTGCGGGTGGAATAGTATGAAAGTGAGAAACTTCTAGGGACCTGCAGCCATAGAGGCTCAGTGGGCTTTACCTCCAGGAACTCCAGCAGGTTCGCACAGTGAAGATCCCCAAAAGATCCCCTCGTGACTGACAGTGGGAGGGGAAGTGTACTCTTGAGAAATACACCCCCAGAGTCTTCTCTACAACAAGGACCTATTCTCCAGTGGAAAAGACTTTCCTAGAGCCTTATCCCAGTTGACAGAAAGGCATTCCTCCTATCTAGCCCACTCTAGCCTTCCATTCTCCTATAAGGGGGAGAAAGAAGCTAAAGAAACACTTCTGAAGGTCATAGTATAGGGACACGCGCCCACAAACGGCAGGAATTTAACCGTAAGATTATAAACACTTCCTCTCCTCCACATGCTAACAGGCCTCCAGGATAGTAACAGTGGAGTGCAGCTAAAGAGTTGCAAGATGCAGGCAGTCTCTGCAAGAAGCAATTAGGGAAGCCCAAAGTTAAGAGGAGATACAAAAATAAGGACACGAGAGGAATATGAAGACTCTGGCACCTATGGCTACAGCAAACATTACACACAGCACAATTGCTAACCAGCTTAACATAAAACTTCTCACTAAAGCTCTATGTACTTCAGTTCTTATTACCCAACATCATATCCAGCTTTCAACACAAAATTATAAAACACACTAAAAGACAAGAAAAAGCATAAATTAAGGATACAAAGCATCAGAACTAGGCTCAGCTATAAAGCAGGTTTTGGAATTATCAGACAGGGAATTAAAAATAAGTATGATTAAAATACGTTAACAGCCCTAATGGATAAACTAGACAAGTGTGCATGCAAGTGGCTGAGATCCAAATGGATTCGAACCCCTGCCACATTCCCTCACTGCCAAAGATGATGGGAGGGTGGAAGTGACTGCAGGAGAAGACTTGACAGACAGAACCCAGGAAGAGGCGCCAGGACAGGCCCTACCTGGTGCCTGACACTGGGCTGTGGGGTGAGAGGCGGGGGGATTGTACGACCCGCTGCGGGTCCCCGACAGGGAAGGGCCCTCTTTCCTGGGCAGCTGCGGGGACCGCGCAATGGCAAAGCGTGTTACCACCGCGAACGAGAAAACAGCAGTGTGGCAGAAAAAATGACGACGCTGGCGCAAACAAGTGGTTTGTCTCCTCAGACCAGAGGTCTAGGGCTGCCTTCCCTTAGAAGAGGGGCAGTGGCTCGGGCTTCGTGGGCGCCCCCTCCCACCTTCCTCCCGACCGCGGCCCCTGAACGTGGAAAGCAGAACTGGGGAGGGTCGCGCTCACAGCCCCTCTCCCATCTGCATCCCGGAAGGATGGCGGGCGGGGGGGCAGGGGAGCAGAGGGGAGGGGAGGGGAGGGGGGCGGACACCGAGCAGTCTTGGGGTTCACACACACCGAGGGGCGGTCTGTATCCATCCGCTGCTCCCCTCAGCGCGGCCCCTCCGGACCTCCAGACCCCGGCCCCCACCGCCGACCGCTCGCCGGCCCCACACACTGTGGGGCCAGAAGTGTGGGGGTGGTCGCGGCGCGCGGGGGCCGCGGGGGGCGGGCGAGGCGGGCTGGCGTGGCCCCGCCCCTCAGGCTGGGGTTCCTCCCGGCCCCGCCCCCTCTGGGTCGGAACTACGGTGGGCCTGGGAGGGGGCGTCGAGCCCATTCGTGCCGTATCCCTCCGCCCCCCTTCCCGACACCCTCGCCGCGAGCGGTTGGTGCCGCATCCTGCGCAGCCCCTGCCCGGTTTGGCGCAGCGGCGCGGGGGGCGGCCGCCTCTTTGCCATTCTGAGCGCACGGAGAGCGGTGGGAATCCGAGTGAGGAGCTCCGACCGGAGGGCCAGGCCGACCACCCGGGCCCTGAGCCTGTGCAGGCAAGTGGGGGGTGTCGTGGGGGGCGACGAGCAGCTCACAGCCTGCCCCGCGGACCCCGGCAGCCTGGCGAGCGGGAGGCGACGCGGCTGGAGCCGGTCCCCGAGGGAGGTGCGCAGCTCCGGGGGCGCCCTGGCGCCGAGGCGGCGGCGACCGGCGCGGACGGGACCCGGGGCGCGGGGTCTGGCCGCAGACGCTGGCTGGGATCCTGGCAGGCGAACCGCGCGGCGGCTCCCGGGTCAGCTTTCCGGGCGCCCGCGCCCCGCCCTCGACGGTGTCTGTGCCGGGAGAGGGCTGTGGGGGTGCTGCTGCGGGAGAAATGGCGGAGGGGAGCTGGGGTGGGGGCGCCCGGGGAGGCCGCCGGGGCCGGGTCTGGGGTGGCGGTCGGAGCTGGGGGCCGAGCGGGCGGGTGCGGGGGGCTCGGATTCTGGGAAGGGACCTGTGGGTCCCGCGTCCTGGTGCTGTCCCTTCCCACAGGCGCCTCTTTGATGCCAAAGTCTCCTGTCTGCGCGGTAGGTCTGGTGATTTCAGCGAAAGAGGAAGTAAGCGAGTAGTTTATGAAGACACCAAAATGAAAAGTTTATGTGCCTCTTAAAATGGCAGTTTTATTGTTTTCCATATTTAGAGCTTGAGCCCAGTTAAATGCAAGCAAATGACAGGGTGAGGGGTTAATCGACTTTTACGGAAAGGATCCATGTCAGTAAATAATGTGGTATTAATCCACCTTTCTCGTTTGGAATACAACATGCCAGCCCACGTTAATATGTTGAGGTGTGGGAATGGCAGTTCAGAATACGAAAATTTTTCTGAAGTGTTCATTTAGAACGCCTGAAGTCAGTCTGCTTCTTCAGTTTCTGGTTCTGGAAACTCAAACCCCAGCCACCTGTCACAGCCCCTCCCTCTTATTTTGCTACGGATGCAGTCCCATAGAAGATTTTGTGGACATCCATTTATTTATTTCCTGATTCTTGACAAGGAGGTTTTAGGGCCTGAGTTCTGGGAATCTGTCCATTAACCTGGTATTTTACTACCGTTGTCAACATATTCTCTTGGTGTTTTGCTAAATGCTCCTCCTCTCTCTGTAGGGTGTGTGACTCTTCTCCAGCTAGTGGACTGTTTTGTGGTGGGAAAGACTTCTCCTGCGGATGCCTGCTTTGTGGGCTGGTTGGCATAGGTGGTGAATGAGGTAGGAACTATATATGTGTGGGGAAGGGGAAAAAAGCAGGGGCATGCAAGATGGTACTGAAATAATAGTCCCCATCTTTTTCACTGCTTGCCTTCTAAATACAGTTGTCTCTGTTCCACTACCCACTCTTGCACCTCATATTTTTGTCCAAGGAAAATGAATGACTTCAGAGTTGAGAGAAGGTGTAATTAGACAAGCTACAGGCTTTCTGGAAGTGGATGGGGAATCGTTTGGGAGGAGGGGACAGGTGGGAGATAATTTAACATGGCCTTGAATATGCAGAAGTATATGTTGTAATGCTTGTCACATTGGGCCATCTCAGTCTCTTCTGTTTTCTCTCTAACTTTTTGTCTATCCATAGGTTTGTTCCTTTATACCATTCTGTAGAAGTCTGCAGGTAGCTGTTCATTTTGAATTTAATTAAGAAAGCGGACAACAGCTGTTCATTTGGATCCAAGGTGAGTGTGAGCATGAGCACCCTACTATTCCACTTCTACTACACAGTCTGTCTTTGTTCTCTCATGTCCTGTGTGGCTGTCTGCATAGAGAAGCACAGTTGGAAGAGACTCAAAGCCCATTTCCTTTTTCCACCTCAGGTCTATCTCCAGTGGTGGCTGTGGTGGCCTTGGAGTGACAGAAGATCATCACCTTCAGTCCAGTAAAAGAGTATCAAGACACTGACCTGGGACACATTGAGGACCAAGGCCAAGATTATAGAGCTATCTATATAACTGGGCTTCAACCATGACTGGGGTTAAGAATGCAAGTAGAAGGAATAGGAATAGAAAGAATGAGAATAAAAAGAAGGCCAAAACTGAAAAAAGGGCTGGTGTAGAGGCTGAAGCAAAGAGGGAGGCTACTGGCGTAGTCAAATCTGTAGCCAAGACCCCGGCCAAAGCAGTGGCCAAGGCAGGGCCTCAGGAAGATGCAGGGGCAAAGATGAAGGCAGCATCTAAGAACAAGATTGTTACTGAGGTGAAGGAAGGAGCCCTGTCAGATTTTAGGCCCAAAGCTGAAGATGAAGCCACTAGATCGTCTCGGTTTTGTTCTGTGGCTGAAGCTAGCGCTGAGTCCAGATCTACATGTAAAGATAAGACTGGTGTTGATACCTTGTTCTGGGCTGGGGAAGAGGCCAGTGATAGCTCCTGGTTCTGGAATGGAGAAGAGTCTGGTAATCATATCTGTGCTAAGGATGAAGGTAAAGCTGATGTTACTCCCCTGTCCTATGCTGAGAAGTTGGAGCCTGTGGCTGGGGCCAGTGGCAAGACTAAGCCAGCGGCTGAAGAGGAGGAGGAAGAGAATGTTATTGGGAACTGGTTTTGGGATGGAGATGAAACTAGTTTTGATCCTAACCCTAGACCTGTGAGCAGGATAATCAGGCCCCAACCTGTGGATGAAATTAATGAGAAAGATAGACCCAAGGACTGGTCTGAGGTAACGATCTGGCCCAAAGCCCCTGCTGTAACTCCAGCAGTGTTAGGCTTTAGATCCCAGGCCTCATCTGAGACAAAGCCTCCTTCGTATATTGTCCTGGCCTCAGCTGAGGAAAATACCCATTCTTTGCCTGCGGCAACAGCGTGCTCTTCTAGGAGCACTCCCTCAGGCACACAGCCTGTCCCTGAGTACGCATTTGGTTCTGACCCTTGCATCCAGACCATAGAGGAGATTAGACGCCAAATCAGGATCAGGGAGGTGAATGGGATTAAGCCATTTGCTTGCCCTTGCAAAATGGAATGCTACATGGATTCTGAGGAATTTGAAAAACTGGTTACCTTACTTAAGTCAACTACTGATCCTCTTATTCATAAAATCGCTCAGATTGCGATGGGGATCATTAATGTTCACCCATTTGCCCAAGAGTTCATTAATGAGGTGGGTGTGGTGACACTTATTGAAAGCTTACTCAGTTTTCCTTCCTCTGAGATGAGAAAAAAGGCAGTAATTACTCTGAATCCCCCCTCTGGAGATGAAAGACAACGCAAGGTTGAATTACATGTTAAGCATATGTGTAAGGAAACCATGTCTTTTCCCTTGAACTCACCCGGACAGCAGTCTGGATTAAAGATACTAGGACAACTGACTACTGATTCTAACCATCACCACATTGTTGCCAGTTACTTTTCAGAGCTTTTCCATTTGCTATCCCTGGGAAATCGTAAAACCAGAAATCTTGTTTTGAAAGTACTTTTGAATATGTCTGAAAATCCAACTGCAGCCAGAGACATGATCAATACAGAGGCATTAGCAGCATTAAAACTCATCTTTAACCAGAAAGAGGCAAAAGCCAATCTCGTTAGTGCTGTGGCCATATTTATTAACATAAAGGAGCATATCAGAAAGGGCTCAATTGTAGTTGTTGATCACTTGAGTTACAGTACACTCATGGCCATTTTCCGTGAAGTTAAAGTGATTATTGAAACAATGTAAAATGAGCCAGAAATAGACTGGTTTGAACAATCTCCAAACTCTAATAGGCTATCTGTTCCCATGTGTAATGTTTTGGTTATTATAGTGTGTACATTATATGTTATGTCTGTAACACAATATTACCTGTGACAGTCTAGGTTTGAGCTAGACCATTTTGTCAAAGTAATATTTTATTGTGAGCTGAAAACTGCTATAGATTTTTGTCTTGTGTAGATGGGGAGCTCTTTACCATTTAACTTAAGAAGATAGCAAACTGGTGCATCGTAAGTAAGCTAACTTGTTAATTAGTATCTGCTTAGATCCATTTGTGGCTTCAAATGGTTAAAAAAGAAAATATCCTTGAATTTATCATCTAGTTGCAGAAATAGAGCATATATACACAAGAAGATATCTAATAGTACACATATTCACATACATACACACACATACACTCGTTGCCAAATGTGCACTCTCAAAAGGCAAAGAAGGCAGGGTTGCTGCAGGCTACTTAATGTGAAAGGAATTACTGTTTTTCCGCTATTCTACCTGAATCAGATAACTCATTCCACAAACACAAATGGCCCTGAATCTCAGATAAAATAAAATACTCATTTTTTTATTTTGCTACATTTGTAACTCTTATATTAGGCTGTTTCATTTACGTCAGGTCATCTCACAGGAGAGGAGGGAGGAGGTAGGTGTAGGGAGGCAACATTTCCTGAGACTCATGTCAGACTCTGTGTTGGCACTATATTTTACAGGTTTCCTCTTCTCACCATGGTCCTCTGAGCTAGGTATTGATATTTTTTATGATTATAACTCATTATTCGGAATCCCCTCCAATGAGGATTAAACTTTTTCCTAGATTCCCACAGCAGGCAGGTGGCATAGCTATTTTGTCTGATAAAGAACCCACTCTAGTTACACAACTTTATAGTCCTCTTTCTTTTTTATGTGGTGGCCTTCCAGGCTCACAGGCTGGTTTTAATGATTCAGTTTTGCTGTAGGTAATGTCTCTGCCAGTCTTGAAATTCTTAACTTCCTCTAACTGCACATGTCCCTTAGGCATGTGGCTATACCTTGCTGGGAGTCAGAAGACAAGTCTGAAATGAGTGTATGGATTTGAGCTGAAGAGAATGTCTCAATGTGTAAAACTATTGGGTTATATGCTTTGAGATTGTTAATTGTTAAGAAACTAAAACAAGATCATACTGTAAATATTGTTTGTAACTTGCTTTCCCCCCCACTAACTGTATGTTGTGATCATCTTTCCATGTCAATAAATAGGCTTCTACAAATATTTTTGAATCTCTTAATGTTTTTCCTGTGCTAACATTTGGTGAATAGTGCCTTAATCTTTCATTGCATATCCTCTTAATGAATAATATGCATAAATTTATTTCTTTTGCAAAAATAGGACTAGAGTATTCTGTAACTTGCCTTTTTGTCTTTTCAATGATCCTCCCAATTTAGTATTATACTGCAATTTAACTTTTTACTTAATAGCTTTACTGAGAGATAATTGACATACATCAAGCTGTACATATTTGAAGTATACAATTTGGTAAGTTTTAATATATGTACACAGACACAAAACCATCACTATCAAGATAGCAAACATATTCATCACCCCCAAAAGTTTCTTCATGCTCCTTTGTAATCCATCCCTCCCACTTCTCCCCAGACAACCACTGATCTGCTTTCTGACAATATAGAATCATTTTCATTTTCTGTAATTTTACATAAAAGGAACCATACAGCATGTATTCTTTTGAAGGGGGAAGGGGGCTGGCTTCTCTCACTCAGCATAATTATTTGAGCTCCATCCATGTTGTTATGTGTATCAATAGTTCATTGCTTTTTATTGCCAAGTACTATTCCACTATATGGTTATACCACAGTTTGTTTATCCCTTCACCTGTTGATGGACATTTGGATTATTTCCGGATTTGAGCTACTACAAATAAAGTTCCTAGAACTGCTTCATGTACAACTGTTTCTGTGGACATACACTTTGCTTTTCTCTTGGATAAATACCTAGGAGTGGGATGACTGGATCATATGGTAGGTGTATATTTAACTTCTGCATTTTCCAAAGTGGTTGTACCACTTTACATTCCCACAACAGTATATGAGGGTTCTGATTCCTTCACATCCTTGCAAATGCTTGATATGGTTGGTATTTTAATTTTAGCCATATCTCATTGTAGTCCTAATTTGCATTTCTCTAATAATTACTGATGTTGAATATATTCTTATATGGATATTTGCCATCAATATATCTTTGGTGAAGTATATGTAAATATTTTGCCCCCTTTTTTAAATTGAGTGGTTTATTTTTATTGTTTTTTAAGAGTTCTTTATATATACTGGATACAAGTCTATTATTAGATTTATGTTTTACAAATATTTTCTCCCAGTCTGTGGTTTGTCTTTTTATTCTCTTAAAAATGTCTTCTGAAGACCAGAAGCTTTTAAT
The DNA here is from genome assembly GCF_009834535.1 of Camelus ferus. Lineage (NCBI taxonomy): Eukaryota > Metazoa > Chordata > Mammalia > Artiodactyla > Camelidae > Camelus > Camelus ferus. Next base: position 71,563,841 of record NC_045732.1, on the reverse strand, counting down.
TTTAGCGAAGAACAGTTATTTTACCAGTTGTGTTTTGGTGTTATATGTAAGAAATTGTTGCCTAACTGAGGTCATAAAGATTTTATCCTATATTCTAAAAGTTTTACAGTTTTAGGTTTTACAGTCAGGCCTATGAACCACTTTGAGTTTTTTGTGTATGGTACACACTATATATATAGGTTGAAGTTCAACTTTGGCATGTGATACTCAATTGTTACAGCATCACTTGCTTAAAAGACTCTTCTTTTTCCACTGAGTTACCTTTATATCTTTGTCAAAAATCAGTTGTCTCTGTATGTATGGATCTTTTTCTTGATACTTTATTCTGTCCCATTGATCTACTTGTGTATCTTTATTACAATACCACACTTGTCTTGATTACTGTGACTTTATAATGTCTTAAAGTCAGGCAGTGTGAGTCCTCTATTATTTTTCATTAATTTTGATTATTCTTGCTCATCCTTTCCCATATGAATTTTAGAATCAGCCTGTCCATTTCCATAAAAAGTCCAGCTGGGAGCAAGTTGTTTAGCATGCATGAGGTCCTGGGTTCAATCCCCAGTACCTCCATATAAATAAATAAATAAATAACCTAATTACCTCCCCCCTAAAAAAAATAGATCAATCTGGGGAGAACTGACATTTTAATAATATTGAATCTTCTGACCCATGAACAAAATATATCTATTTATTTAAGTCTTCTTTAATTTCTCTCAACAGCCTTTTGTACTTTCCATGCAACATACTTTTTAGTTTATTATTTTGTATTCTTTAGCATTTTCTTATATTTTTTCTGTGAAAATTGATGCACCATTGTTTATGACTTCTTGCCTGTTTGAACATTTCTGTATGACAGAGTCCTTGAAGTGGTACTGCTTCATCAAAGATCATGAATGGCAATGGCCTCCAGCCAAAAACCACCTGTATTTGAACAGGTTAGGTTGCAGAGAGTGAGAGCACACACCGTGAAGAATCATGGGGTCCTTCAATAAGGGAGTTTTAGAAATGACTTATTTTAGGATTAGGACTTTTGTTAGGTGATTGGGGGAGGGTTTAAGGAAGTGAGGCTTTGCTGTAGATTGAAAGCTATCAAGAAATATGAGTATAGTAGACCCTTGAACAACATGGTTTTGAACGCAGATTTTTTTCAACATTTTGCAAGGTTCTGGAGTTCTCCTCTCCTTCAGGGAAACCTTGGCAATGACTATTGAGAGGGACATGGCACCTCTAGGAGTCAGAGCTTCTTTCAGAAGATTTTCTAACAGGATGCATAACACTGTCCAGCTGAGAGTAGGTGTCCAGAGATAAGCAGAGAGGGCTCTGTACTACCTGATTGCGGTTGGTTGAATCTGTGGCTGCAGGGCCGACTGTGAAGTTATACACAGAGAGGGAAGGATTTACTTTGCTATTATATTGTTTTCTGTGTATCTTACAGCTTTTTTTTTGTCCCTCATTTCCCTCATTGCTGCCTTCATTTGTGTTTAATTGATTTTTTGTCATTACACATTTTGATTCCCTTCTCTTTTCCTTTTGTGTATATTCTACAAATATTTTCTTTCTGGTTGTGATGAGAATCACATAAACTATCCTGGAGTTATAACAGTGTAATGTAAATTGAAACCAACTTTGCTTCAATCATATACAAAAACTCTACTCTTTATGGTTCTGTCCCCCCACCAACTGTATGTTATTGATGTCACAAATTTCATCTTTACATATTGCCTACCCGTTAAAATAGGTTTATAATGAATTTTTGTGCATTAGTCTTTTAATTCCTGTATAAAATAAAGAATGGAGTTACAAGCCAAAATTATAATCACACTTGTTTTTATAGTTTGTCCATCTATTTGCTTTCACTGGAGATCTGTGTATTTTCATATGGCTTCAAGTAACTGTATGTGATATTTTCTGTCCAAATTGAAGGACTCTCTCTAGCATTTTTCGTGAGCAAGTCTAGTGGTAATAAACTCCCTCAGCTTTGTTTGTCTGTAAATGTCTTAATTTCACCCTCATTTTTGAAGGGCAGTTTTTGCCAGATTTAGAGTTATTGGTTGACTATCTTTTTTTCCTATTTTATTTTATTTCATTTTATTTTATTGTGATAAGAACACTTAATATGAGATTCACCCTCTTAACAATTTTTTAAGTGTGCAGTATTGATGACTATTTATATAATGTTGTACAGAAGATCTCTAGAACTTATTCATCTTGCTTAACTGAAACCTTACGAGCATTGATTGGTAACTCTTCACTTCCCCATCTCCCTAGCCCCTAGAAAACACCATTTGACTCTTTAATTCTATGAATTTGACTATTTTAGATATCAAAATAAGTAGAATCATACAATGTTTGTCTTCCTGTGCCTGGTTTGTTTTACTTAGTATAATGTATTCAGGGTTTATCCATGTTGTTGTATATTGCAGAATTTCCTTCTTTTTTTAAGGCTGAGTAATAATCTATTATATGTATATGCCATATTTTCTTTATTCCCTTATCTGTTGATGCATATTTAGGTTGTTGCCACATCTTGGCTATTGTAAATAGTGCTACAATAAACATGATAGTGCAGGATCTTAGAGTCCTGATTTCAATTCTTTTGGATAAATACCCAGAATTGAGACTGCAGGGTCATATAGTATTTATATTTTCAGTTTTTTTGAGGAGCCTCCATACTGTTTTTGTTGAGGAGATTACTGTGCACTGGTTATCAATCCCAAAGGTATAGGGTACCCTATGCACTGGGTTACAAATCCCAGGAGAAGACTAGAAACAATTCTGCCACTGCATTTTGGTATCAGTTTCCAAGAGGAACACAAATTTCATATGCTCTGGGATTACCAAAGGGGAGAGAGAAGGGAGTAGGGACAAGTTAGGGATATGGGATAAACAGATACAACATACTATGTATAAAATAGATAAGCAACAAGGATATACTGCATAGCACAGGGAGGTATACCCATTATATTGCAATAACCTATAATGGAATCTAATCTGCAAAAATACTGAATCACTATGCTGTACACCTGAAACTAACACAGTATTTTAAATCAACTATACTTCAGTAGAAATAAAAATAATAAAATAAGTAAGATACCAAGATGTATTGTACAACACAGGGAATATAGACAATATTTTATAATAACTTTAAATGGAGTATAATCTATACAAATATTGAATCATACACACAAAAAAGAATATATCTATCCCTCAATAAAGCAAATTCAATTTTTGCCCTAGGTTTTAAAAGCCGTTTGAAGACACACCTTATGGCAGCTTCACTTAACAAAGAACGTGGTCACACTTACTTTAAAATTTTTAGGTTACTGCACAGAACAATATTTGGTCCGAAACAAAGTTGCACAACAGGAAATACATATAAATTTGACATGTTTACATTTTCTTCTTCTTATACCTTCTGCTTCCATAAAGTTGTCTGATTTGGAAAAAAAGATGTAAATCAGGAGGCATTCAGGGCCCTGAGGACGCAGGAACCCATAAGGTCACTGTCTTGGAATGTTGGCCCCTTTTCTTTCCAGCCTTGATAGCCATGAAGACAGGAGCTGAGCAGTACATTTGGAGGGAGAAGGAAGAGGGACTTGCACTATCTGAGGACAGATTTGCCAAGAGTCAGGAATCTGGTGGAGCTTTATCCCACTAGTAATAGAAGGGGCAGGAGAGTGTGAACTACAGGTGTGTACATATTTGAGGGGAACATGATCTGGAGAGCATGTGGAGAGAAGGAAAATACATACACGTTTCTATTTTGACTGTGAGTCAATGTCATTTTATGCAGTGGAATGGGTGCCCTGATGGGTCTGGGGAAGAAAAGAGGTGTTTGCACCATTTCCATTCAATTGAGTCATGTACCCCATGAATGGAGTTTGGGGTAAAGGAATGAAATCAGCACCTATTCCATTCCCTGTGTTTCCCCTGTTTCCCTGTCCCTCTATCTTACCTCCTTGTTTTACATGAAAGAAGAGTGTTTTCTTTGAGATCCTGAAAGGTGAGATCAAAGCCTAATATTATGTCTTCCAGACAGGACCCTGAACATGGGAGCAAAAGAGACAGGAGACCTCCCTGGAATAACTCTGTGACATTCATGTCTGTAAGTCACTTAATCTCTCTTATTCTTACTTGGAAAATGCACATTTGTTTTATCGGTGAACTTCATTGCTATCAGGTAGAGTGATAACACTGCAAAAGGAAACAGTTGGAAACCGAGAGCCTGACCAATCAACCAACAGCCAGAGCATGGGCTCCAATACCTGTGCTTCCTGATGCACTATTCTGGTTGTCAGGCACTTCCCATCTTTCTGTCCCTTTCTCAGGGTACCCCAGATTCCTGACTTTTGTCTACATTCCTCTAATGTCACAAAGGACTGGGCTAGAGCAAAGGGGAAGAAAGGGAGCAAGGAGAGAACTCCTGGAAAACCTGCTGTTTTCTGCTCTCCTCCCCTGGAGAAGTTAGGGAAAAGGAAGAAAATCATCATCCTGTTTGTTCTTGTTTCATGTGCTGTCATGTGCCCTTACTTCTCCCTGCAGATAAGTTCAGGGAAAAACTTATCCACTGATCCCTTGAAAGGTGAGGTGCTACACAGGATCAAAAGCTGTTTATGTGTATCTTGTACAGGACCCTGCAGTACCAGCCAGGCGATCTCCCTGGGCAGACCTCACCTCATAACCCTGGGATGACCTTGTGTAAGTCACTGTATCCGATGTGGTCTGACCTGTCAGAGAGGATTACATCAGCCTCTTCTCCCAGCCAGCTAGGTCTGGGCCAGAGAATAAAGTCATTTCCATCCAGAAAAACACTTTGAGTTTCTAAAGGGAGATACTTTTCCATGTAAGTCCAAGGTGAGTCATGCTGCAGGCTCACTAGAATTCTATATTCAGTCACTATATTAAGTTCAATTCAGTTAAAAATTCACTGAGTTCCAGACCCTGGTTGAGGCTCTAGGGATATTTGTTGGAGGTAGGATACCTTCTTGGTTAGTATCAATGGGCTTTAATACCACCTAGTCCTGGGTAGGTCCCTCCCTCTGTCACCGACTAACCATGTAACCCTAGACAAGTTTCTTAACCTCTCTGTACCTTGAACTTCTGATCCATAAATGGTGATAAAACTTTAAAGGGCTGTTGTGAAGATCAAATATGTTAATGTCATTAAAGTACTTAGCATGGTGTCTGGCACAGAAATGTAGGCTACACTGGAACTTCACCCTTTTGTTCTGCCATCTTAATGTTGAGTTCTGGCTCTGGCTTTACCTGGTGTAGTGTAACCCATTTTGACATGGTCTACCATTCAAATACATTCCTTTTACAAAGGGAAACAAAAGCTAAGCAATAAGTGTTGAGTTGAAAATGCAGATTTTCATAAAGTTTTTAAGAATGACCCTACCTTAGTTTGTAGAACTGGTATAAGGATATAAAAAGATTTGATGACCCTGAATTTTATAAGCACATTTACATTTTTTTAGTTGTGAAATGTATGTTTATTCTGATACTTCTGATCAGTTGTACAACTAATCTAGGACAAATTACCAGAAAACTTTTACATTATTTCTTCAGGACTATGGTTTTTCAATGGCTTCAAATTTGGGCTCTTCAAATGTGAAGTTAGGGAACATATTCATGTCTGCTTTACCATACAGTTGCTTAAGCTTAAAAATCTCCCTGTCCTGTTCTTGCTGATACTCTGGGCCAGTATCAACAGGTCCTCCAGATGTCTGTCGCTTAGTTCTATATTCTCTAATCTTGTCCACCAAGAGTTTCTGATCAGGATCAAGTTCTTATTAAATGTCACTGCTGTAACACCAATGTTCCTCCTCAAAGAGACTGAGACTGCAGCCTGAATGACAGAGGAAGACCGGAAGAGCTGCTGAAGAATCATGCTGATTCTGTTGTGGACAGGAAGCGTATTGGAGACAGTCTGTGACTGGACAGCTCTAAGTGAGACAGAACCCAAACAGGAGAAAGAAGTGGAGGGTAGGTGCTTCCAGGTCCCCTTTTCAAGACAATTTACATTTATTAAACAAATATTTATGGGACAGCTATTACATGCCAGGCCCCATAAGCCTACAAATCATCTCTTCATCTCAGAAATTTCTCCTTGATTCCAGACTTATGTATCCAGCTACCTGTCAGAAATATGTATCTAGAGCAGTAGTTCTCCAAAAGTGGTGATTTTGCTCCCCATCTCCAGGAGACATGTGGAAATATCTGGAAACATTTTTGGTAGTCACACCAGGGGTGCTAATGAAATCTTATGGATGGAGGCTAAACACCCACAATGCATAGAACAGCCCTCACAACAAAGAGCTCTCTGACCCAAAATGTCAACAGTGTTGAGGTTGAGAAAACCTGCTCTAGAGCAAAGTAAACATTACTATTCACCATATATGCATAGATTCAGTGTAGAACCCAACTTTGGAATCCAATTACCCTGGATTAGAATAACTATGCTGCCTCTTACCAGGCATGTGTCCTTGGAAAATGTATACTGCTTTACTCAAAGTCTACCTATTTAAATGTTTATGTCATCCAAACATAACAGAAACAGCCAAAATAATATTTGTCCAAATATCTGGGCACCTTGTCCCAGTCATGTTGACACATGAAATTAACCATCATACTTGACACTAAAAAAAATATTTCTTGGTTGTCTGGAATCCAGATTTAACTAGGTGTTCTCTGTTTTATCTGGCAGCCCTACATGTGGAGAGCTCTGCAGAGAAGACCCAAAATGCTCCATTCAGTAGCCCCAGTAAGCTCCCATCAGATGCCAGCACTAACTCTCATGTATGTGAATGGGCTGTCTTGGATGTTCCAGATGAGAGGTGCCTCCAGATGACTGCAGCCTCAGGTAACAGATATCAAATGGAGCAGAAAAACACCCAGCTGAGCCCAGTAAACCAACAGAATCCTGAGAAATAATACATGGTTATTGTTTTATTTATTGCTAAGCAGAAATGGATATTCAAAACATTATGATAGTGGTGAATGTTACCTCTTTTTTCTGTGGTCTGTTATCATTGGGTAACATAGGGATTCTCTTATCCTCGAAGGCTTGGTAGGACTTTGTTATCATTTTGACTATAGTTTGTGTGTTGGTTTATGTGAGGGAGTACATTTCTGAGAATCCCATCAGTTCCTTCTTGAGGGAATTTTCTAGGGAAATATTCATGATCATCTGATATTCACACTAGTCTTGGAAATTGGAAAATAATAATAATTATGAAATCACACTAAAATCACATGAATTAAGGTACTAAGAAAGTGTTGCCACAATGGCTCCATGGGGGAAGCCTCAGAAGGTGTCTTGGTGGGTATTCATTCAGAACAAGGGGTATTTATTCACTTTGAGAAGTGTTTCTCAAAAAAGGTGTCTTGAAACACTTTCTTCTGCTACAGGGACTGCCTTTGGCAAGAAAGCCACTTTCTCTGAGTATGCATTGACTGGACTCTTCTATCAGACAGCCGATAGACACACATTGCAGCCTTTGGCCTTAGTGACTGTCCCAGTGCAGCACTGCCGAGTGGACAAGTCTGTCCAGTTCTGGACGTCATAATAGGAAGCCCATTTGCCAGCAAATCTAAGCCACTTTCTCCAATTTCACCTTTATAAGGAATCAAGTTGATGTATTGTTCTCCTTATTCTTTTCTTTTTTCCCTATTTCTTAGTTGGTCTATGGCCCAGACATAGAGCAAGGGTGTATTTGGGGGGCAATAATGACACAGGCATTTTAAAGCAGTAACATAGGAATAGCTGGTGAGCTAGAGAGACACAAAAAGGGGAGAACTGTGAGCTAATTGTAAGACCCATCCCTGAGGGCAGGGCAGAACACATGCTCCCTGTTGGCAGCTTGCTGTAAGAGTTTTAAAGAGAGAGAGTCCGGGCTGTGAAACCCTTGTTTCTCCTTCCAACCTCAGAATCAGGTAAGTCATTCCTGCAAAACAGAAAGAGTGAGTGTAGAGGGGCTGGAAGTGCTTTGGTAATGAATGTCCTTCCACACAGAAGAAAATATCAGGAATGGTGGATAAGAGCTCCCCAGGATAAACCAATGTATGGATTAATTGACTACGCTTCTGCCTAATAAATGACTACCTTATTCTATTCCTGCCTCCCTGAAAAATCTCTGAGATTTCTTAAATGACTTTCTTTGTCGTTTTTTTACATCAAGTCACACGATTATAGACCGCGTCTTAGTTTTCTGCCACAGATGACTAACTGCTTAGCAAGGCTTGTGATTCTACATGCTCACTCTCTGAGAGCAAGCTCATCTCCAAGAACCTTAGGACACCTCCCTGGGTCTCTGTATACTGTATATACTGATCTATATCTATATCTATATTCTCCTATTGCCTCTTTAAAGCAAAAAATTTCCGGATTATAGGAATGTGCTTTGTTCCAACAAATGGGCAGACTTCCGCAAACTACCCGGGTCCCAGTCTAGTTCCTCTAATTATTATGCTTTCTCAGGTGGCAGCCTGAAAGAGCAAAGGTGCTCCGCTTTCAGCGAAATCCAGGGGGTGGAGGAGCGTGAGGAGGCATCTCCGGAGTGGGCGGACCTGCCTGCGCGTCGCGGTTGCCATAGAAACCTGACGTCAATATGGCGACCGTAACGACCTTTCCACCGAGACTGAGGCGGTCTGACGAGAAGAGCGGGTCCTGCCTTCAGATGTTCGGGACTCAGCTGAGGGTGTAGGTCCCCGCGGTGGGGGCTGGGCCGCCCTGGGATGTGAGGAGACAAAGGGATCCATATCCAAGTCTCCGTTTCCTGCTTTGAGACTCGGTGCCTCGGCTGTCTCGTAGGTAAAGACTTTGGGGTCCTCACCACCCCCACACCCCGGGCACCAGTGAGTGCGGTGTCCTGCTCCAGGGGTGTCCTGGAGCCACTTTCCTTCTAAAGGCAGGAGCGCGGGAAGTGAGACAGGTAACGACTCTCTCTGAGCCTCAGCTTCCCCCTCTGTAAAATGGGGCTGAGAATGCTTTACCCACAGGATCGGTGTGAACGTTCAATGATAACAAAGGAGTAAGTCCATGGCCCTGTGGTTATTGAGGGATCATGGATGTCGTATGAATTCAGGCCATTGCTTATTCCTTTTCAACTTTGTTGTTAAGGGATAGATGAGGAAAAGAGAAGAGAAAGGCCCTGATGAGAAGCCCGTTGTAACATCTGGTTGTGAGGATCACTAACCAATCGTATCCGTGTCATTGTCACTAACCCCGTGCCTAGCATGGTGCCAGGCACACAGTTACAGCAGTAAAGCATAGTGATTGCTGGATCTGTCTCTCCCTGTGCAGCTCCTCATGCCAGTGGCCCAGCTCATATCAGGTGTCTGAAGGAGGCAGGTTATGAGGATCTGTGTCCTGATGGCTCCTGAAGCTCCTACTCCAGGTTCAAGGGTAGGGGCTTCCAGGAGACCCCAACACTTCACATCTTTAGTGGGATATGACTCCTGATTCAAGTGAGTTCATAGATCTGAACAAAAGCATGTTGTGGAATAGCTCCTGTGAGGTTCACAAACTAGCCTAAAAGTAGAGAAAGTGCTTTGATCTCACCATGAGAGAAGAGGTTTAGCAGGTGGAATGTCATTCCATCAGCAGCTACATGCTTTGCATTAGCACTTGGGCCCATGTTAGAGATGCTTTCTTTGTCTGAAAGCAATGAGTTGTCTAGCTTGAGGGTCTTTTGTTTAATATGCATGTGTATGAACTTACATATATTTTTCTGACACTATAAATAATAATCAGTGATTCCCATATATCTCCCAGATGGTTGTTGAAATATGCTGTTCGTTCACAGCTCTTCCTAGCAATTTGATGTTGCAATATAAATTCTTCCATGGACTCCATGTTTTTAATCCATCATATAATAAAATTTTAAAGAAGCCTGGAATTTTTCAACTGTTAGTTAAAATGTCAATTACAAGAATTTTTGTATTTTCAAAAATGTTAATTACCCTACAGTTTGCCCAGTATAGTAATACCAAGCCATATCCCCTAAAATAACCAGATAGGGGTTTTTTTCAGATAGGTTTACATGTCATTAGTATTATTTTTCCAGGACATAACATTTTCAGTTCTGTCCTACATGGCCTCCTTAGCCCTCCCACTTACCTGTCCCTAGGCAAACCCAGTTCTCTGTCACTGTGGATTAGTTTTCATGTCCTGGAAATGTATTTAAATAGAATCAAAGAAGTTTTATTCTGGTTTTTTTTTTTTTTGGTCTGGATTTGTTCATTCATGATAATTATTTTTAGATTTATCCATCTTGTTGTATATATCAATAGTTAATTCTTTTGTGTTGCTTAGTATAATTCCAATATATAAATATACCACAATTTGTTTTATCCATTTACCTATTAATAGATGTTTCGGTGGTTTCCAATTTGGGGCTCTTTTGAAAAAAGCTACTATGAACATTTGTGTATTAGTCTTTGCATAAACATAGACCTTCTTCCTCTAGAATAAATGCATAGGAGTGCAATGGCTGAATCATGTGATATATGTGAGATTAACGTTATAATAAAGTGCTATAGTGTTTTCCAAAGTGATCACACCATTTTTCATTTCCACCAGCAGTTGTATGAGCGTTCCATCCCCTGTAGTCTTGCCAAGACTTGGTGTGTTCCATCTTTTTAATTTTCGCCATTCTTATTTCATTGAAGTTTTTATTTGTATTTGTATTTCATTGAAGTTTTAACTTGCATTTCCCTATGATTAATGATGTTGAGCATCGTTTCATGTAGTACTTATCTGACATTTGATTTTTTGTGTGTGCAATGTCGATTCAGAATTTTTGCCAATTTATTTGAGTGTCTGATTCCTTCTTAGTGACTTTTGTGAGATTTTCTATATTCTGGATACAAGTCCTTTATCAGATACATGATTTTCAAACACTTTCTCCCAGTCGGTGGCTTGTCTTTTCCTTCTCTCAACAGTGTCTTTGGAAGAGCAGAAATGTTTAATTCTCAGGAGATACAGTGTATTGATTTATTAATTCATGGATTGTGGTATTGGTTTCTCATCTATGAAATTTTTGCCTAATCCAGTGTCACAAGGACTTTCTGCTGTGTTTTCTGGTAGAATCTTTATAATTTTTGCTTTTATATTCAGGTTTATTATACATTTTGAGTTAAGTTTTATATATGATTCTATATATGAATCACAGTTTATGTTTGTGTTTATGGATATCCACTTCTCCAGGCACCGTTTGTTGAAAAGATTATACTTTCTCCACCAAATTGCCTTTGTAGCTTTGTTGTAAATCAGTTGTTCGTATATGTGTGGGTCTGTTTTGGACTCTTCATTTTGTTTCTTTGATATACATTTCTACCTTCACCCCAATACCACACTGTCTTGATTGTTATAGATTTATAATGAGTCTTGAAATCAGCTGGTGTTTATCTTCCCACCCTGTTATTGTCAAAGTCGTTTTTCATTTCAAAGTCTGTCGCTTTCATATTTTTCATTTCCATATGAAATTAGGACTCATTCTGTCAATTTCTTTAAAAAAAGGGTCTGCTGGAACTTTTAATGTGATTTCATTGAATCCATAGATCAGTTTGAGAAAAACAGACATCTTTACAATACTGAATCTTCCAAACCAGGAAAATAGCATATCCCTCTGTTTATTTAGGTTTTCTTTAGTTTCTCTGAGCAATGTTTTGTAGTGTTCAGTGTATAGGTGTTGCACATCTCTGGACAGATTTATCCCTAAGTATCTCATACTTCTTGTTGGTATTGTAAATGGCAGTATTTTTAATTAAAATATTAAAATTTTCATGTATTTTATTTTCACTGAACTGTCAGTAGCCAAACGTTCAACAGAAGTTGTTGAGGAATCTTATTGGTTGAAAGCACAGACTACTCTAGGATGGAAAGGGTATTTGATGCATAACACGCCATTTCCTGTATTTCCAGGTCAGCTTTTATCCATTATTGGCAATCTACTGAAATCATAGAGAAAAATGTCCCAGAGACAATTCTACAAATCATCTCCAGAAAAAATCCATCACTAAAATAGTCCAGTACCTTTGAAATTTATGCATGTGATCAGAAATGAATCTGTTGAATTGTGGGAATTTTCTTCTTTATACTCCAGTGAATCCACCTCAGTGAATTCTTGGGATATTGGATGGTGAGAGAGAGTGGGTGGTAGGGGAGGAGAGGGGAGGAGAGGGAAAGAGAGAGTATATATATATATATATATATATATATGAATATATATATATATGTGGACATACATGTATGTATACATGTATGTGTATATTGCTGAAGCTTCTAGGAATCTTTATTGTGCAGAATACTTGAGGTTAATTACTGTGTGTTATGCCAGTCCTATTTAATTCCTATCAAATATTGGAACATAAGGGTGGATATTGTTTATTTTTTCCCAGCTTTTCTTGGCCAGCATGGTTACCATGGTGACTCTGACTGCAGTGAGATTTGATGCAGTCTGAGCATCTATTTATGATTCTTACCTGAGCCACTCGTTACTATGGTTTCTATCAAGCACTGCTTTTCCAATTTTGTCATTCCTTCTAGAATTATTAGCTAGCATTTGAGTGTAGGATCGAGCTTTCCCTTTTTCCCATCATTAATTAATTGTAGTCATTTGTGTAAGTATGACTCCTGGAGTCCTATTTTTCCTCAAAGAGTTTATTATCATTAAGTATTTTGATGTTAAAATTGTCCCAGAATGGGCCGGTGTTAGCCCTTCAATTTGACCTCTGTGTCCATTTGCTACCTCCCTTGAATTCTTTGTGCACATATATTCCTCTCTGAGCCTGTCTCCCATCTATAGAAAGGAAGTAATGATGCCCACAGAGCATTGCTTTGAGAATTTGAAAATAAAAAATAACAGCCTATAGCATGTGATATCTAGTAGGTTCTCAGCAATGTTAGTTCCATTCCAAATTTGCAACCTTCGTTCTGTTTATGTGATGTATCTGATATTAACATAATAGCATGACTTCCGGAGAGAGTACTTGGACATGTGCCACAAGCAAGGATAAGCCTACATGTCCATGATGAGTGAGCTTCAATGTCACTGCTGTGTGTGGAGGGGGCGGTGTGGTAGTGCTGGGGGAGGGGCAAAGTATCACTGCACAGTTTCCAGTGAACTGAGTGGGACAAGCAGAACATCCTCACCCCTTCCCCTGCGTTTCAGGTGCTTTCCTTTCCACTCACTTCTCTCAATTCCATGTGCTGCCTTCTCCCCTGACTCTCTTCTAGTGGAACATCAGAGAAGGGTATGGACTCTGAGCCCCAGAAGCTGGAGCTGATAGAAAAGAACCAAGTGTGATGTTGAGTCTGCCAGACAGGTTCCTGAAGCAAGTGAAGAGATCGAGCCCCATCACTGGGACACTTCAGGTAAGTTCCTACCCTTCCACCAGTCTCATCTATACAACCAAATAACAATATTCAGTCCTCCCCACCATCTAGTAGTATTATAGAGTTTAGGTGTGATGCCATGTGAGAAAGCAATGTGTGCTCACAGATCGAGGGAAGGATTGGTGTGCTTTCAAGTAATTACCTTAACAGAGACACCCCAGATATTATAGAACTCTGCATGATAGTCATTAAATTAATGGGGCACAAAAAATGTCAGCCATTTAGATCAGGATTTCTGTGTGGTCCTTGGACCATTTCATAGAATGATCAGGGAATGCTTGTTAAAACCGCAGGTTCCTGGGCCCACCCTAGGTCTGCTGAATCAAAACCAGGGAGGTGGAATGGCAGGTGTCTACATTTTGAGTAATATCTCCAATTGTTCTGGTATTCATCCAAGTTTGAAAAGCACTTTTGTAGAATTTGCAAGAAGATCTTCTAAAATTTTTGAATCTTTTAATGTCTGATTTCATTGTTATTTGCACCTGATAATCAGCTTTAAATATCTGTTCCTCTATGTTGTGTCAAGTAGGTAACAATTCCTTCATGGAGGAAGTATTTATTCAGTAATTTATTTGCAAGGCCCTGAAATAGGCACTGGGATACAGCACAGGGAACAAGACAAGGAGGGTCCCAGGAGCTTTCCTCTAGTTTGAGAAAACTGGCAATAAGCAGGTAAAATAAATCAATAAGCAGGATGCTTCTATATGGGTATAAGTGTTTTGAAGAAAATACACATAAATAGGCTAAAAATGACGGGGACAGGGATTATTATAGATGAGGCTGTCAGTGAAGCTCTTCCCCAGGAAGCGACATTAGAGCTGAATCCTGAACAACAAGAGGACACCTGGCCTGGGCAGGCCTTTGGGTCAGTCGCCCTGTGATGTGCGTGGCACTGGTGGTTGCAGGAGCAGTTGACAATCTCACATGGGTGGGGCTTGGCAGATGAGGTGCAGGTGTGGGAGATGAGGGCGGGGCAGACAGGAGCCACATGGTCTGGGCTGTGTCAGGAGTTTCGAGTTCATTCCGAAGGTGGAGGGTTAGCATGTGGGGTGACAGGCTCTGATACACGTGTTCACAAGCTGACTCTGGCCGCTGTGTGGGGAGTGGACTGGACAGGGATAGAATAGCTGTGGGGTAACCCTTAGGAGAAGCTTGCAGAGTCCAGGAGAGGGATGAGAGTGGATTGGCCCTGAGCTGCAGCAGTGTGCAGAGGGCGGGGTGGCCTGGACAGCGGGTATAGGAGGTGGGACAGGTGGGACCTGCAGTGGCTGTGGGGTGTGTGTGTGTGTGAGGATCAGACAGGATCCAGGATGACCCCTTGACTTTATGTTTGGTCACGTGTAGAAATGGTAGTGTTTCATGAAGTCAGTTGTGTCAAGTGCTTTTGAGAGGTTCTCAAGACAATTAGGTATCCAACAGTGGTTATAGTGAAAGTTAATGATATACAAAATCTGTCATTCGATGAGTAGGATTCAGTTATAAGATTATTAATCTTTAAAAGATGCATGCAAACTCTCAAAACTATAACCATGTCAACTTGTAAGTTTTGTTAAAAACAGCTCACTTTTATTGAGCTGTTACTGTGTGCACAGCACTGTTCTAAATGTTTTCATGTGTTAACTCAATTCTCACAGTAACAATCCATGAAGCAGGGATGATTGTTTTCCAATTACAGAAGAGGAAACTGAGGAATGACACATTCTTTCCTTCTTCCAAGGTCCAGAGGGCCAGCTTTCCCAACATCTCTGCAGTTGAATTTTTAAAGTAATGTGATTCCTGTCCATTTATCTTTTTAGAAACCAAAATGCAAAGCAATAATTGTTTAATGTTTTATTGTCTGCGGTAAGTCCTGCATAATCCTGGTCTTACCAATAAGGCAATCAATGTGACTGTAAGGTGAAGTAAAAGTATTCAAACTCACTCAGTTTGTATGCTGCAGAACTGGAGTTTGGACCTATCTGTCTCCAGAGCCCTCACTCCTAACCAGTACACTTAGAAGGAAGATGTCTCTACATTTGCTGAGCCGAGTGGGTGATGTTAGAACAGAGCCACATCTCTTTGGGTGGACACTATGCCTCAGCAGGCATTGTGCCTTATACAGAGGGCATTTATTTCAGAAAAACAAAAAAGTAATAATTAAACAAAAGACATTGTGTGGATGTTTTCCAGTATATTTATCAATATATTTATTTTCCAGTTTTGACTTTCTATGGACAAGCAGCCTGTGAACGCTTGTACATATCTTTTGGATGGACATTTATGTTCATATCTGTTGGACATGTACATAAGAGTGACATTTCTTTGTCATGGGGAATGTGTATGTTCAGCTCTGTAGATATTGTTATGTGTTTGTCCAAGTGGTTTTTCCAGTCTGTATTCCACCAGCAGTATGTGAGGGATCTACCTGCTCCACATCCTTACCAGTATTTGGTGATTTCCATCTTCTTCTAAATTTTTGTTCTGGTAGGTTAGTGGTAGTATCTCATTATGGTTTTAATTTTAATTTCTGAAAGTTGTAATATAAAGATGGTTCATTTCGTTTTTAAAAAAAATTCCAGTTTATTTGCTTAAGATAATAGATCTTTTGACTGATAGAGTTTCATTCTTGATTTTGCTGATTGTAATCCTCTTGTGTTGTTTATTATGTTCTTCTGGCCCTTAGTGTTCCTTTAAAATTTTTAAAGTAGATTTAGAGATTTGTTCAACTGCAAGTTAATACCACATATGTGAATTGTCTGTTCCTATAGCATTACACCAGGAGGCCCCCTGTGTCTGGTTGTCTGTCCTGTGGCTTTAAGATTCACTGGGTTTAGATGTTGTCAGCCTGATCCTCCCATTATAAAGCTTCCCATCTTTTCACCTTAAGTTTTTTGCAGCCTCTGAAGATCTTTGCCTAGACCCACATTTCATTAAAGGGCATAAGAGGGTGATATTTTAATTTTATAATTCCTTCTGCTTGTATTATCTGGAATTCTTCTCTAAAAGAAACTTCTCATGAACTCTTAGGTTCACTGAGATATAGTACAACAGGAAGAGAAGGATGAATGTTTAGTTCTTGTGTAGTATTTCTACTTTAAAATGGGTTGGGTCCTAGTATTTTCCAAAGGTGAGCAGTGAGTTGGTTTTGTTTGTGTAATTGTTTTGTTTTAGAGTGTCACCTATGAGTATCACCATATGCTCATAGATGTTTTATTATGTTTTAATCCATTGCAATCATTAATGTTTTCTACATTCAATTGTTATTTGTCCAGTGGGAGCCCCTTCAGGTTGGCTTCTGAGTCTTTTTGACATGCTTTCTGGTATGAGAGTTCGGTCCAAACTCATTTGGTAAGTCCCTACCCATTTCCCCAAGGAAACTGGGTTCCTTTTAATGGGAACTGTCTTCAGAGAACTCAATCTGGGTAGTAAAGTTGTACATTGCTACTGAGTTAGTCATCGTTTCTGGCCATTTTCAGTGTATAGAACCTGTAAATTTGTATTATATTCTAAGAAAATATAGATCATCATCTTCCATCCTGGGCTGCTCCTCTGTCCCCTTAATAGGTATGAATTTTTTTCATCTTTTGTTTTAACCTTCCAGTTTAAAAAAATAATCAAATATTATATGTATGTTAGTTTTCTCCCCCATTCACACTTAGCAGGTGACATATTCTATACTACCACTGTCCAATGGAAATTTCTGCCAAAAAGGAAATATTCTGTATATACACTGACCAGCATGGAGCCACTAGTTACCTGTGTGTGTTGAGGACCTAAACATGGTGCATGCTACTGAGGAACACAATCTTAATAGGCACATGTGGCTAGTGGCTGCTGTTTTCAACAGCAACAGCTGTACACATTTTCTGCACCTTGCCTTTTTCATTGAACAATATACCTTCAAGTTGACCCATAGCAGTATAGAGAGGCAGTCTTCACTACTTTTATAGCTGCGTAGTCCTACAGAATGCAGACGCACCATAGGTTATCATTCAGCCCCCTGTTAGGGGACATCTGTCTTGTTTCTTGTCTTCTGCTGTTATGAACTGGTCTGCCAGAAACGGCCTTCTACATATGCCTCTTTTTTTCTTTTTGAATTGTTTCTTTGGAATAGATTTTTAGAAGAAAGCCTGCTGGTTCTAGGAGTAAACCTACAATAATTTACTAAATGGTATCAAATCCCCTTTGCAGAGTTGTATCATTTTACATTACCTCCAGCAATGCATGAAAATACCTGTCTCCTTATAGACTATCTAAGGGGAATGCTGGGAGGGGTGAAAATAATGTGTGGAATCTGTGAAAACCATTCCGCTAAATTAGAAGGATTAGATGTTTGAACTGGAACTGGTCCTAGTCATATGCTTGTCTTTGTGAACTTGGTCTCTACTCCTCTCTGTCTCCTGTGGATTTGGGCCCAGGCTCCTCAAAGTGGGAGAGGAGGTCTTACATGAAGCAGAAACTCCATGTCACCTCAGATGGACCACTCAGGTGACTAAATGGGAGGGACCACCCTCCTAGGGACAAGACAGACACAAAACCAGTTCCAAAATCTACCATTATGACCTTGTGAAGCGCTAAAGGAAAAGCAACACCTCCAGTTCCTGCCCATGAAAATCCAGACTGAAACCATACAAAGGTTGCCAAGTCTTTCCCTCTTTGAGTGAGGGCCTGTCAGGAGGAGATGGTATATCATTAGTGCTATGCAAGAGGACAGAGGTGTGGGTTATGAGGTCCGTCAGATTCCCAAGGCAGCACCTCTTCCTGCTCATCCACATCATTTCTTCTGTAGATCCTGGGTTTCCAGGATTCAAGAAGCTTGGACTAACCTTGTTAGAATGAAGTCCATTTGAAGTCGTTCGTCATGGGTGGGCACTAACGTACATGTTGCTCCCTGTGGGCATTTCCACTTCATGCAGGTCTAGAGATCAAAATTAGGCAGGTGTGGGATGCAGATAAGGAATTGACCTGACAGTGTGTGCACTCAGTAGAAACCCAGTACACCTTAATAAATTAATGAGATGTAGGTGCAGGAGTAAGCAGAAAGGATCTTTGCGTATGTCCTCTGTCTTTTTATTATAAACGTATGAATTTTTCAAAGAAAGTTGTGATTACTCAGTCCTTATTGTTTCATAATTTGTCTTGAGGAAAAACAAATATTTGTTTCTGTTTATAAAGAGTGCCTTTTCAATTGGGAGCAAATGACCTGTAGAAAATGGAGAAAGATGCCACCTGGTGATCGGAGTCAGAATCGCAGATGTGAACGTCTCAGTTAAGGGGCTAGTTATGGGTATGGGAAGTTTCATTAGAGTGAGGGAGGTGGCTGGATTCATTGTATAGGCCAAAGCTTTCAGGAATTTTCCAGACACTGATAGTGATTCTTCCATATTGATGTCCATCCTGGGATCTTCAGCTCCTATGGCTGGAAGTCAAGCTCCTGTGTGAACTGACTGCATGAGTTACAGTGTGCATAATTGGTGTGAAGAAGTTTAAGACATAGCAACACATGTATGCACACACACACACAGAGAAGTATTGTCAGTTAAATTGTCTTGATCTGTTTCTTTTATCCACAAAACAACATACTATGAACAAGTTTCCAAAGCAATAAATATATGGATGTCATATTTATAATCAGATCCAAGTATTTTATGGTTTCAACATTTTATTCAATAAAGTTTCCATATTTAAAATAGTATAGAAATACAACTTAGAAAATGAAAGGATCCCTCTCTCACCAATGGGTGCACATTGAGTTATTAGAGAAATATCTTTAATGTGATATTTTTATGCAACAGTGTATGAACATGTTTCTAACTCAATAAATATATTTCTTCTCTGTTTTTTGTGACTTAGTTCACACATTTTATGTTTTACAAGAGTTTATCTCAATGAGTATTTCAGATTACCAGTTAATACTTTTCACTGTCCAACAAGTATCAAACAATATAGAAATGTATATTTAGAAGATGAAATTATTGTCTTACTCTTCTGCTTTCACCTTCTGACAGCCATAGTACAGGGCCCATCTCTGTTAATTGTTGGTATTTGATATGTTTATATTTGGCAGTATGGTTACCACCATAGCTTTAGTTATAACCTCTATCACATCACATAATTATCATTTCTCTTTTGTGGTGAATACATATAAGATCTAGTCTCTCAGCAATTTTGAAGGATAATACAGTACTGTTGACATAATCACTATGCTGTGCATTAGATTTCCAGAACTTATTCATCTACTAGTTGGCAAGCTTGTAGCCTTTAACATCTCAATTTCTCCACCTCCTGGCCCCTGGTAACTACTGTTCTACTCTCTGTTTCTATGAGTTTGGCTTTTTTAGATTCCATATGTAAGTGATACCATACATATTTGCCTTTCTCTGTCTGGCTTGTCTCCTAAAGCACAGTACCCTCCAGCCATATCCATGTTGTTGCGAATGTCAGGATTTCCTTCTTTCTTATGCTGAATAATATATATATTCTTTATGCATTCATTCTCTGACAGACACTTAGATTGTTTCCAAATTTTGTCTATAATGAATTCAATAAACATGGCAGATAACTTTTCGATATTCTGTTTTCATTTCCTTTAGATATATACCTAAAGTGGGATTGCTGGATCATATATGGTAGTTATATTTTTAATTTTTTGAGGAACCTCCATACTGACTTCCATAGTGACTGAACCAATTTACATTCCCACCAACAGTGCACAAGGGCCTTTTTCTCCACATCCTTGTCAACACTTGTTGTCTTCTTGATGATAGCCATTCTAACAGGTGTGAGATGATATCCCATTGTGGTTTCCATTGCATTTCCCTGGTAATTAACGGTGTTGTGCATCTTTTCATGTACCTTTTGTCCGTTTGGATGTCTTCTTTGGAAAAATGTCTATTTAAATCTTTGGCCCATTTTTCAATCAGACTGTTCATTTTGTTTGTTTGTTTGTTTTTTAGTTGTATGAGTTCTTTACATATTTTAGATACTAACCCCTTACCTAATATGTAGTTTGAAAATATTTTATTTCATTCTGTAGATTGCCTTTTCATTTTGTTGACTTTTTATTGCTGTGCAGAAGCTTTTTAGTTTGATATAACCTAACTTGTTGATTTTTGCTTTTATTGTTTGTGCTTTTGGTGTCATATCCAAAAAAAAATCATTGCCAAGACCAATATTAAAGAGCTTCTTCCCTATGTTCTCTTCTGGGAGTTTTACAGTCTCAGTTCTTATGTTTAAGTCTTTAATCCATTCTGAGTGAATCTTTGTGAGTTGCATAAAATAGGGTCCAACTCTGTTTTTCTACATATGATTGATTATCCAGTTTTCAGAACTCCATTTCTTGAAGACAGTACCCTTCCCCAATGAGAGTTCTTGGCTCCCTTGTCAAATATTGATTGACCATAGTACTCTCTATTTCTGAACTCTCTATTTTGTTCCATTGGCCTATGTGTCTATTTTTATGCCAGTAACATACTCTTTAGTTACTATAGCTCTGCAGTATAGTTTGAAATCAGAAAGTGTGAAAAAAAAAAAGTGTGGTATCTCTAGCTTTGTTCTTCTTTCCTAGGATTGCTTTTGCTCTCTGAGTCTTTTGTGGTTTTACACAAATTTTAGGATTATTTCCCCTATTTCAGTGAAAAATGCCTTTGGAATTCTGATAGGGACTGTACTCAATCTATAAATGTCTTTGGGTAGTATGGAGATTTTAACAATATTAATTCTTGTGATTGATGAATACAGGATATCTTTCCATTCATGTCTTCAATTTATTTCATCAGGGTCTTGTAGTTTTTATTGTACAAGTCTTTCACTTCCTTGGTTAAATTGGTTTGTAAGTATTTTTTTATGCTTTTGGGAATAGAATAGTTTATTTCTTTTTCAGATATTTTATTGTTAGTATATAGAAATGCAACTGATTTCTGTATGTTGATTTTACATCCTGCAACCTTACTAAATTAGTTCCAGTAGTGTTTTGGTTGTCTAGGATATTCTATATATATAAGATTATATCATCTGCAAATAAACACTTTTTTTCTTCTTTTCCTATTTGGATGCCTTTTCTTTCTTTGTCTTGCCTAATTTCTCTATCTAGGACTTTCATTACTATGTTGAATAAGAGTAGTGAGAGTGGCACTATTGTCTTGTTCCTGATCTTAGATGAAGTGCTTTCAGTCTTTCACCATTGAGTATGATGCTAGCTATGGGTTTGTTGTATATGGCCCTTATTATGTTGCAGTATGTTCATTCTATAGCCAATTCGTTGAGAACTTTTATCATGAAAGTATGTTGTGTTTTGTCAAATACTTTTTCTGCATCTGTTGAGATAACAACTTTATCTTTCATTCTATTAATATGGTGTATCACATTTATTGATTTGTGTATATTGAACCATCCTTGCATCCCAGGGATAAATCCCACTTGGTCATGGGGTATGATCCTTTTAATTAATGTGTTGTTGAATTAAGTTTGCTAATATTTTTTGAGAATTTTTACACCTATTTTTTCAGGGATATGGGTTTATAGTTTCTTTTTTCTTGTAATGTCCTCATCTGGTTTTGGTAAAAGGGTAATTAATGCTGGCCTCATAAAATGAGTTTGGAAGTTCTCTCTTTTTCAGTTTTTTTGGAAGAGTTTGAGAAAGATTGGCACTAATTCCTTAAATGTTTGTTAAAATTCACTGGTGATGCCATCTGGTCCTGGGCTTTTCTGTATTAGGAGTTTTTTTTTATTACTGATTCAATCTCCTTACCTGTTATTGGTCTGTTCAGATTTTCTTTTTCTTCATGATTCAGTCTTGGTAGGTTGTGTGTTTCTAGGAATTTATCCATTTCTTTTTGGTTATCTAATTTGTTTTGGCATATAATTTTTCATAGTAGTCTCATAATCCTATATATTTCAGTAGTATTTGTCTAGTTATATAATATCTCCTCTTTCATTTCTGATTTTATATGAGTCTTTTGTTCTCTCTCTCTTCAGTCTAGGTAAAATTTTGTCAGTTTCATTTCTGTTTTCAAAAATTATCTATTTGTTTTATTGATTTTCTTCTATTGTTTTCCTCATCTCTGTGTCGTTCACTTCTGCTCTGATCTTTGTTATGTCCTTCCTTCTGCTAACTTTGGACTTAGTTTGTTCTTCTTTTTTTAGTTCCTTGAAGAGTAAAGTTAGGTAGTTTATTTGAGTTCTTTCTAGTTTCTTAATATATACACTTATTGCTATAAACTTTACTCTCAAACTGCTTTTGCAGCATCCCACATGTTTTGGTATGCTGTGTTTCTTTTTCAATTTTGTTTGAAATAGTTTTTCATTTTTCTTTTGATTTCTTCTTTGACCTATTGGTTGTTCAGGAATGTGTTGTTTAATTTACACATATTTGTAGATTTTCCAGCTTTCCTCTTATTTTTGATTTCTAGTTTCATACCATTGTGATCAAAAAGATACTTGGTATGCTTTCAGTCTTCTTAAATTTACTAAGACTTGTTTTGTGTCCTACCATATAATTTATCCTGGAGAATGTTCAGTTTGCACTTGAGAAGAACAATTCTGTTTCTTTTGGGTGGAATATTCTATAAATGTTTATTATGTCCTTTTGGTCTAATGTATGATTCAAGTCTGTGATTTCCTCATTAAATTTCTGTCTGGATGATCTATCTAATGCTGAAAATGGGGTATTGAAGTCCCCTACTATTATTGTATTATTGACTATATCCCTCTTCAGGTCTGTTAACATTTACTTAATACATTTAAGTGCTTTAATGTTGGATGCAGATTTATTTACAATTGTTATATCTTGGTAAATTGACCCCTTTATCATTATATAATGACCTTCTTTGTCTCTTGTTAGCATTTTTTACTTCAAGTCTATTTTTCTGATATAAGTATAGTTATCCCTGCTTTCTTTTGGTTTCCCCTGCATAGGATTTCTTTTTCCATTCCCTCACTTTGAGCCTATGTGTGTCCTTAAATCTGAAGTGAATCTCTTGTTGGCAGCATGAACTTGGGTCTTGCTTTTTTACCCATACAGCTACTCAGTGCCTTTTGATTGGTGAATTCAATCCATTCATTTACACTTAAGAGTAATTGTTGATCTGTAAGGACGTACTAATACCGTCTTCTTCATTGCTTTCTAGCTATTTTGTAGTTCCATTGTTTCTTTATTCCTCTGTTTCTGCCTACCTTACTGAATTGGTAATTTTCCATGCTGGTATGTTCTGTTTCTCCTTCTTTATTTTTTGTGAATCTACTCTAAGTTTTTGCTTTGTGGTTACCATGAGGCTTACATAAAACATCTTATAGATAAAGCAGTTCATTTTAAGCTGATAGCAACTTAACTTCAATTGCATACAGAAGTTCAACAGTTTATTTTCCCCTTTTATATTTTTGGTCACAATTTAACAAGAAAGATGTCTCTTTTTATACTGTGTATTCGTTAATAAATTATAGTAGATACAGTTACTTTTAATACTCTTTTCCTTTAGCCTTTATACTATAGTTAATTGGTTAATACCCTATCTTGTTACAGAATTAGAGTTTTCTAAATGTGACTATATATTTACCTTTACCAATGTGTTGTATACTTTCATATGTTTTTATGTCACTGATTAGCATCTTTTCATTTCAGCTTGAAGAACTTCTTTCAACATTTCTTACAAGGCAGGTCTAGCAGTGATGAACTCCCTCAGCTTTTATTTGTCTGGGAAAATCTTCACTTCTCCTTTATATCTGAAGTGTAACTTTGCCAGGTAGAGTATTCTTGGCTGGAATTTTTTTTTCTTTTAATACTTTGAATGTGTTATTCCACTCTCTTCTGACCTGTAGAGTTTCTGCAGAGAAATATTCTGCTAACCTAATGGAAGTTCCTTTGTAGGTTGCAATCTTTTTCTCTCTGGTTGCCTTTAGGATTCTCTATCTTTGATTTTTGACAGTTTCATTTAATGTGTCTTGGAGAAGGTCTTTTTGCATTGAGATAAGAAGGTGATTTATTGGCTTCATGAACTTGAATGTCCAAGTTTCTCCCAAGGTTTGGGAAGTTCTCATCTATTATTTCTTTAAATAAACTCTCTGCCCCTTCTCCCTCTCTTTTTCTCCTGGAATCCCAATTATTTTAATATTTTTACATTTGATGGGGTCCCATAGATGATGTAGGCTTTCCTTGCTCTTTTTTTTTATTCTTCTTTCTTTGTTCTCCTCTAATTCCATTATTTTAAATTTCCTGTTCTTCAGATCACTTATTATATCTTCCACTTGGTCTACTCCACTATAGATACAGTCTATTGCATTTTTTAAATTTCATTCATTGCATTCTTAAGCTTCAGAATTTGTTTGGCTCTTTTTTATGATTTGTGTTTCTTTGTTAAATTTCTAATTTTGTTTATGTATTGTTTTCCTGATTTTGTTGAATTATCTTTCTATGTGTTCTTGTAGCTCTTTGAGTTTCCTCAAAAACAGCTATTTTGAATTCCTTATCAGCTAGATCACAAACTTCTGTGCATTGAGTTTGGTTATTGGAGGATTAATTGTGATCCTTTGGTGATGACATGTTTCCTTAAATCTCCATGTTCCTTGGGGTTCTGCATTGCTGCTTTCACATTTGTAGCAGCAGTCACCTCCTACAAACTGTATTAGCTGTCTTCAAGTGGGGAATATTTTTTGTTGGTCCTGTTTATGTCTAGTTTTTTCTCTAATTTTGTATGGATACACCTGTTCCACACTTCTTTCTCCCTCTTATAGCAGGATTCTTAACCTTTTATGTCTTCTCTGGTTCTTACAACTTGGCAGGCTGTTTGCTAGAAAGCTTTCTCTGGTTTTCCAGAAGGTGGCAGTATAGCTCAAGTTTGTGTTTTTAGCTCTGCCTGAGACCCTGGTCTGTTTTTCTGAAAGCACTCTGTTTACTCTCACTTCTGCACTTGGGAGTGCAAACAAGGAGCCAGCCTCAGAATGGGGGAGGTTTGGATTTAGCACTCAGAGTGCTGGGAGTGCCTACAGGCCTAGTGGGGAGATCCTCCAGTGAAGTTCTCCCGGAGGCTTTTGGGCCAACTTCCTGCCGAAGTCCTGTGTACAGTCAACAAGTACAGTGTCCCTTTAATGCCCTTTGATATTCTTATCTGCCTCTTTTCCAGTGTACTCCCTCCCCCCAGTCACTGAGGTCCTATCTTAGTACTCTGCGTACTACTGGAGAGAAACAAGTTTCTCCAGCAGCATCTTACAAAGCTGGGGTAGCCAGATACTCACTCACTGCTTTCCTTTTCCGCCATAAGAGAGGTCACCACAGCTAGGTCACCCCCATGTTGTTTTGCCCTAGGGGATGAACGGCACTGATAAAGTTCCTCTTACCTTCTTGAATGTATCCAAACTCAAGGAAAAATATGATAATTATTTAGAATGGTAAATAGAGTATTCCTTATACAAGAAACTATTGTTCACTAACCTAGTAACTCTTATGTGGTAGATAAGAATTGGTCTAATGCTGAAAGTTTTTTACTGTTCTTTTCATGGTCATTAAAGTTTTTTGTTGCGGTTATTTCAAATAAAAACATTTTTCATATGATAACACAAGTTGCAAACAATGGTGATTGTGAAAATGTTACATATCCATTTCAAAGCTTGGTAAGATTTTGTTAAAGAAAGAATTTTGTTCCTCCCCTAGGAAAGCTAATCTATCTTGATAATGTCAAGAAGAGTTATTTAAAATTTTTCTTCCAACTGAGATAGAAACAAAAGTGAGTGTGATATTTTCCTAAATCTTCAATGCAAAAGCTTGTGTTTTATTTGCATCTCCGTCATGCAGAATCACAATACTTTATATGCATACATAGAAGCATCTCACTCCTTTCAATGGCTGTGTGACATTCCAATGTATTGGTGTACCAGAGTTGTTTAATGAGAAGTGTGGTTGATGCCTCATAAGAAGATTAACACACACACTCCAAAATGCCAACGTTGCTCCTGTTGAAAAACACTGGGAGTTTGGAATTCTTAATGAAATTTCACAATGATAAAATCACTCCCATGAAGCTCTATGTTATTTGCCCTCCAGAAAGATTGTGAATTTAGGTATTACTGTACCTGCTTGCTCACACTTTGACCAATAGTTTTTTTTAAATGCAGTATGGAGAGGGGGACAAGATTGCAGAGTAGTAGGACACTTAGCTCACCCTCTCCCATGAATACAGCAAAATCCACACCAATATACAGAACAAATCAAACAGAATACCTACTGAAATGCAAATCAAAACTACAATGAGTTATCACTTCATAGCAGTCAGAATGGCCACCATTAAAAAGTCAACAGTGATAAATGCTGGAAAGGGTGTGGAGAAAAGGGAACCTTCCTACACTGTTGGTGGGAATGTAGTTTAGTGTAGCCATTATGAAAAACAGTATGGAGATTCCTCAAAAAGCTAAGAATAGACTTAACCATATGATCCAGCAATCCCACTCTTGGGCATATGTCCAGAAGGAACTCTAATTTGAAGAGATACATGTACCCCAGTGTTCATAGCAGCACTATATACAATAGCCAAGACATGGAAGCAACCTAAATGTCCAGCGACAGATGACTGGATAAAGAAGTAGTGGTATAGTTATACAATGGAATACTACTCAAGGAAAAAGGAATAAAATAATGCCATTTGCAGCAACATGGATGGACCTAGAGATCATCATTCTAAGTGAAGTAAGCCAGAAAGCGAAAGAAAAATGCCGTATGATATCACTCATATGTGGAATCTTAAAAAAATGACACAAACGAACTTATTTACAAGACAGAAACAGACTCACAGACATAGAAAACAAGCTTATGGTTACCAGGGGGAAAGGGGGTGGGAAGGGATAACTTGGGAGTTCCAGATTTGCAGATACACACTACTATATATAAAATAGATAAACAACAAGTTTCTTCTGTATAGCACAGGGAACTATATTCAATATCTTGTAGTAACCTATAATGAAAAAAATATGAAAAGGAATATATGTATATATGTGTATGACTGAAACATTATGCTGTATACCTGAAATTGACACAACATTGTAAACTGACTATACTTAAGAAAATAAATAAATAAAAAGTAAAAAATAATAAATTGCAATATGACAGGCATATATAGATTGTAATTAGTATAGAGAATAATTTTATGAACAACAAAATACCCATTACCCAGATTTACCACCTGCTATTTAGCATTCTTTTGTTATAGTTTTCATACTAAATGAATCAGAGCAACATACTGGAAGGATAAGTGACATGCTGTGGAAGAACAGCGTATGGAGTAGTTCCTGCCAATAGTGGGTTTGGAGATTGTCAGTGAAGCCTCAAAAAGGAGGTGCCATTTGTGCTGAAAAAGAATGAATAGTTAAGGAAATGTCCCAGGGGGCATTTCAGGTCTGATCCATGGTACAGAACAGAGAATGTGGAAAGGTATACTTGGTGGTTATGATAAATAATCCAGTGTTGCTTCAGTGTAAGATACTTGGATGGATGAGGTCAGAACTGATAGGACCCCAAGTCTCTGAGAGCCTAGAACACTGTGACCAGGGGATCAAGATGCTACCCTGTAGGTTGGTTGTTGCCAAATCTGGCAAGCAACAGAACCTCTATGTTTTTGTTTTTTTGCTTAGTTAATTTTGGTGTTGGGCATACGTGAGGGGAGCAAATGTCAAGATCTGTGCTGGAATCCTTCAAGGTAATTTCTTAACCTATTATTAAGCCTGGGCAATAGTTTTCATCTTGAGATGATTAACTGTCTCTTTAAAACTCAGGATCCTAATGTGAAAGGATCTACAAGTTTTACCTGAAGTCTCCACTTATACATCCTGAAGAAGATGCACACCAGCAGCACTAGGAAATTTCCATCCTCTTTGTAAAGTACAAATTCTCAACCAAACCCTTAATCTCTCAGAAATGTGGAGTACTAGGGCTGTACAGGGCCTGAATTCTACACCATTAGTTTTCATGAACACCACCATATAACTCCTATCCCAATCCATATATAGAACATTACCATCACCCCAGAGGACTCTTTCGTGTCACCCTTCCAGCCATTACTACCAGTATGCAAAGTTCACTGCTATTCAGATGGCTAAGTCATAGATTAGTTTTGCCTGTTATTGATCTTTACAAAAAAGGAATCATACCCTAAAAAGTGTGAATTCTTTTGTGTCTGGCTTCTTTGTATCTGTTAGAGTTAAAGTTATCACACTTTGCAGTAGTTTGTTCATTTTCATTGCTCTGCAGTATTTCATTCTTTGACTTTACTAAACTTAATTCTTCTGTTCTTGTTGATGAGCCTTTGATTGTTTTCAGCCTTGGGTTATTGTGAATGATGCTGCTATGAACATTTTATACATATATTTTTGGCACATATACAAATTAATTGTTGTTAAGTATTATGTATTTGCCTAGGGGTGCAGTATAGGCTATCAGGATCACCCGTAGGCCATCAGGTGTGTGCAAGTTCAGCCTTAGCAGATACTGCCTCACAGTGTCCAAAGTGGTGTACCAATTCATACCCATACCAGCAGTATAGAGAGTTCCACTTATTCCACATCTTCACCAACAACATTTTTGGTTAGTTTTACTTTCACCCATTCCAGAGGGCATTGCACTACATTTTTGGCTTGGATTTTCCCAGTAAATAATGATATTGAGCAGCATTTTACAAGCTAAGCAGTCATTTGGGTAAAGTAAGGTCATACCTTTTTCTCACAGCACATGAAATATGATTATATTTGGTTAAAACATATATATGAAATTTATGAATGTGTGCATTTATATACATATATTTAAAGAATATGGGCCTGACTATTATTAGTGGCAGCATTAATTGAGCACTTGTTCTGTGCCAGGCACTAAAGTACCTCATTAATATGAATTCATTTAATCCTTATAAAACCTTATAGGGTACATTTTTCAAGCCAATGAAGAAGTCGGAATGCAGAAATATTAATATCATACTTACTTATTATACTGGTTGTCAGTGGTTAGTGGAATCTCTGATTATATGCATTTTCTTCTTTACTCTTGATTGAAATATAGAACATTGCCAGCACCCCAGAGGACTTTTTCCATGTGTAAAGGAATAAATATGTTATCTTCCCAGTGGTCACTAAAATTTCTCTTAGGACTGGCATGGCAAACAAATGATACAGTGTTAATCCCTTTCACTCTGAGCTGTTGTATATTTCATGGATCATAAAGGTGTTATTTGATATGAGTGCAGACCAATGGTCCTGGGTCATCTGGTAAAGCATTTAGAAAGGAGCAAAATTATCCTACAACACCTAAGTATAGTTCCATTTAATTTTTTATCATATGTGTAATGTATACGTTTGTACATCTATGAGCATATATAGAAAAATAATGCAACTGAATTATAGTCAAAGATAATGATACAAGTATTGAGGCATTTTCTCCGTACCTCTGCCCTTCAAAATCTAGTTTCTTTGTCCCATAACAAAGTCCTTTCAAAGTGCAGACACCCTTCCAGTGCTAAAGATGAAGTGGATGGGAAACAAGGATTATTTTGGTCTCCATAAGAGCCTTCTGCTTCCTATAGAAAAACCTATTGGAGGGAGCAGAATATTGCACAATGTGGTGGTTGTCAGCAGGTGGCGGACCTATGCTTCCATGATAGTTTAACATGTCCTCGGTTTTCACAAATTGTAAATGCTCGCCAAAGGGACAGAAATGAGGCAGGCTGGACTTGGAGGTAGTAAGTTAATTAGGAAATGATTCAGACAACAGATAAGGAGTTGGGGGAGATTGAAAGTAAGCATGCCAGCAAGAATATACCTTTTATCTAAATTATATAGTTAAGAAGATGGACTTCACTGGAGAGACAAATGTTCCCAGAACATTAATGCTCTAGTTTTTGCCTTATTTTGTTGTAGATTTATGTGGAGAGGGACAAATTTAGAGCATTGAATGGGCATATTTGTGTGAATTAATTTTCATTAAACAAAGCAGATTGAACATTATGTATATTGTGACATCTTTCTTAAAAGAATAACTACTGCATAACATGTACTAAAATATGCACACACAAAATACAAACACTGCATTGGAACTGTAACAGCAGTTGTCATTGGAAGAATGGAAGACCAAAGAATTTCACTTTCCTTGCCCTATATTTGTGTACTTATCTTTTTTACAAATGGAGCATATATTCTTTTCTTTTTTTCTTTTGGTAAAATAAATAGAACATAAAATTTACCATATTCACCATGTTTTATCTTTAAAACTTTTTACCGTTTTTTAATTGACATACACTCAGTTTACAATGTTGTGTCAACTTTTGGTGTACAGCATAATGTTTCAGTTATACATATACATACATATATGTGAACAGTTCAGTCGTACTAAATACATTCATAATGATTACAATCATCACCACCGTCCAATGTCCAAAATTTTTTTTCATCTTATAAAACTGAAACTCTATATCCATTAGACAGCAACTGCCCATTTCTCTTCCCCCAGCCCCTGGCAACCACCATTCTACATGGTGTCCACTCTAAATACCTCATATAAGTGAACTCATACAGTATTTGTCTTTTTGTGACTGGCTTATTTCACTTAGCATAATGTCCTCAAGGTTCATCCGTGCTGGGAGCATATGTCAGAATTTCATTTCTTTCTCAGGCTGAATATTATCCTATTGTATGTATATACCACATTTTGTTTATCCATTCATCTGTCAGTGACACTTGGGTTGTCCCCACATTTTAGCTATTATGAATAATGCTGCTATGAACATGGGTGTAAAAATACTTCTTCAAGACCCTGCTTTCAAAGCTTTTGGATGAATACCTAGATTTGGATCATACGGTAATTCTCTTTTCTAATTTTTGTGAAATAACTATACTGTTTTCCACAGTGTTGTACCATTTTACATTCCCATCAACATTGTACAAGGGTACCAATTTCTCCACATCCTCACCAGCACTTACTGTTTTCTGTTTTCTTTCCTGATATTAGCTATCCTAGTGAGTGTGAAGTGGTATCTTATTCTAGTTTTAATTTGCATTTCCTAATGATTAGTGATGCTGAGCATCTTTTCATGTTCTTATTGACCATTTGTGTATTTTTTTGAGAAATGTCTGCTTATATCCTCTGTTCATTTTTGAATCTTGCTGTTGATTTGTAGGATATTAATCTCTTATTAAATATATGATTTGAAAATATTTTCTTTCATTCTATGGGTTGCCTCTGCAGGTTTATTCTGCTGTTAGTGTCTTTTGATGTACAAATTTAAAATTTTTTAATGAAGTCCAATTTGGATATTTTTTATTTGGTTATCTGTGTCTTTGGTGTCATATCCAAGAAACTATTGCCAAATTCAATGTTGTGAAGCTTTTGTTTTTTAAAGAGTTTTATTGTTTTAGATCTTACATTTAGGTCTTTGATCCATTTTGAGTTAAAGTTTGCATATAATTCCAAAATCTTGATCATATCTGAGTCTGGTTCTAATGCTCGCTTGCTCTCTCTCTCTCTCTCTGCAGACTTATTTTTATCTTTTGGTATACCTTATAGTTTTTTTTTTAAGCTGAACGTGATGTACTGGGGAAAAATAATTGAAGTACATAGGATTTTAGTGTAAGGCTTATGTTTATCTGGCTAGAAGTTACACTGTATTATTCACTGTTTGCTGTAGCTTGTAGGTATCAGAGGCTTAAATTTCCTCTAGTGTCCTTGTTTTTGTCTCTTCTGTTAACTTTGGATTTTCCTAGAGACTTCTTTTTAAGTAAGTTCTGATATGTGCAATGTGCAATTTTTTCCAGTGTATTCCTCTGTTATTATACAAGAGCCCTATTGATGTGATGGTAAGACATGGGAGGGAAGGAAATGTTCTACTATTCTGTGATTAAGTTCCAGTCTTTTAGTATGCCTGTGCATGGGTTGTGACCTTCAGCAGTTCTTCTCAGTCCTCCCCCCACAATTGGATGAGTCAGAAAAGCTAGAAGCGGGATATTCCTCTTCCCCAACTTGAAAAACTGGAGGGAACTGGGGTTGGGTATTTTCCTTCCCTAGTTTGGTTATTTTCTTTTGAGGACAGGTCTTTTTAAGAAAAACAAATGTTTTGGCTGTATTTCAAAATGGCTACTTTTCCGTCCCCTTGCTAGAGGCCCACAGATATTTAACTCTGATCTTCACTTGTAGGGCTCTTGGAGGTAAAACTCAAGAAAATGATGAGGGCACCACAGACTGGGTCCATCTAGTTTTTAACTCCTAAGCTTGTCCACACTGAGCCTCTAGCAAGTAATCAATTATAGTTTGTTTTCCCTATCATAGTGCGGGCTCCAGCAGTGGTCTGCCCCTGAGTCTCTGCTCCAGTAAATTATAATTCTTTATATATGCCTGTTTATCTCTCCAGTTAGTGAGGGCAGTCATTTGCATTGTGACCTCAATTCTCTGATTTTTATTTTTGTGAGAATGGGTGTGATGACTTCCAGTCTCCTTAATGCTGAACAGGAAACCAAAAATTGAAAGGTATACTTTTAATAAGGAAAGTCAAAAACAACAACATCAACAACAAAACAATCTGCTTTTTTTTTAATAACATAAGATTTTGACACAGTATGTATCAAATTAACCTACTTGGGTTTGAAATATATACACAGAGATGAAAAAAGACTGTGGGAAATTATACCTTAATGTTTTTCATTGGCTGATGTATCCTAAAACCATTCATTTGTTCACTATGCACTTATGCAGCAACTACTGTGTATCAAATAGTGATAGCCCAAATCAATACCCCAATATTAGATCTTCTTTTGGACCTAAGTTCTGTCTTTTTGAGACACCCAGGAAATACCTGATTTTTGTTCCAATACCTGATTTTTGTTTTTGTTCTAAACAGTAATTTTCAAACTTTCAGAACTCTGGTAGATTTTGTGACCTATGCTTCTCTCAGTCACCCTGCTGATGAGTCAAGGGTCATACCACTGCTATAATTGCTGTCTCCTGGATAGGAGAGAGGAGGAACAGCAGGATTGTGAAGTGGAGGCAACCCTGAAATTTCTTTAATTCTTTCTGCCTCCAACACCACACCTCCATTCCAATACTGTAATTCACCCAAGGTAAGTAGTTTCTTACTTCATCATTCAATATAGTCATTGATTCCTCTTTTAAGTCTCTCAATTGGATAAAGCAAATACTACCATGACCTGGCAAAGAACATTTGGGAATTTACCAGAAAAGGGAGTAAAGACACATCATATAGAAGTCCTTATGCTCTTGATGAGTTAGTTGCCAAAAATAGTTGTGAAAGGAGAAGAAAACATGAAAGAGCATGAGAAGAGATAGAGCTTAAGCAAGAATACAAAAGCCGATGGTGTGAGGCATGAACTTTCAAGAATTCATTGGGGAGAAACACTCATGACAAGGATTAGAGGTGCTCCTTCCTTTAGGGGGAAAGTCTCAGGGTCAGCAATTCAGCCGGATTCCTGAGCCTACCCTAAAGCAGGTTAGATAGTAAAGGGGGGAGTAAAGCATATTCCCTTGGGCTACTTTCTCATACTCTTTTCTCAATAATTCACTTGTCTCATCTTTCATTCGTTCAAAAAGTATTATGTTGAACCTTATGAGGTTGCTGATATGTATCTGGTTTTGACCTTTAAAAAATGGCAATTTAGGATGCTGTCAGGTGGGTCACACCATTGGGAACGCAGGACTCAGCAGCTCGAGGTGTGTTTTGGGAGGGTTTCGGTGCCCTGGAAGGCAGAGGAGGATCTCCAGGAAGAGGGCAGGCAGGTTTAGTGGTGAGAATGGGAACACGAGATAGTTCTTTCTGTTTGATTAGCTGCACATCTCTGAGTGCCACAGTGCCAGGCCTGGGTTGAGATGGTGAACCCGCCTGCTGGGCCTCCCTAGGCGGGGACTTAGACCTGATCAGATACAACCAAAAAGTAAAAATATAAACTATTTTAAGGGAGCTGTGAGGGGCTGGGGCTGGGCAGACTGGGGTCCTCGTTGAGTACAGAAGTGAAAGAAGAATGGTTCATTAAGGCAAGGGCTGAGGACAGGCAGAAGGAACTGCGTATGCGAAAGAGCCATCACCACGTATGGACTGCCCTGCAGTTGCCGTGAAAATGAGAAACCAGATGCGTGTAACCACAAACAGGCCACCCTTCTCCCTGAGGGAGCGCTCAGTGCCTATCCCAAGGGAGCCTGGACATATGTGCAATGCATGCTGCTGCCTCGCTGGCTCAAACCCATGAGAGCAGAGACTTTTTGATTTATGTCTGTAACAGTCTTCACCATGTACAGCATAGTTGGAGTTCTAGGGTCTTAAAACACACACACCACTTTTGTTGCCTTTTCATAACTACTGTCCCTGCAAAGTTAAAAAGCGGAGAAGAGAGTGATTGTGATTTCTCTTCCTGGGGATGCTGTCTTTTGATGCAAAATTGGGTGAGTACAGTTTGCAGTCAGTGTTTGCTAGAAGACCAAAATACTAGTTCCCGGAGCACTTCTTCCACTATTGGAGGTTGTAGAAAGAGCATGGGCCTTAGAATCGGCTACCACCAAGTTCAATTCCTAGTTGTGCCTTGTACCTAGGTGACCTTGGGCAAGTTGCTTACTGTCTCTGAGTGAATGTTTATCTGTGAATTGAGGTTAGTAATTTCTAAATGCTAGCTTATTGGGAAGATTGTAGATAATGCATATGAAGCTCAGAATATGCTCAATAAATGGAGGTCTAGCATGATCAAAACAAAAAAAGGAAATTTAATAGGATTTAGTCTACTGTCTCTTGTTACCTATCATGTGCCAGGCACTGGGCTGGATGCTGGATATGCCCTGGTGAATAAGATAGACATGGTCCCTCTGAGCATGAAATGTACAGTCTAATGGGGGAGAGAAACATTAAACAATCATGTAATCCCAAATTATGATAAAGAAAGAGAACAAGGTTCTGTGAGATATAACATGAGGGGCTAGACCAGGGGATGAGAATAGGCATGAAATTTAAGTTGAGTCCTAAAGGGTAAACAAGAGTTAGCCGGGGCAAAGGTGCAGGGGCAGGAGTGGGAGGGCGTTAGGGTGCAGTGGCTAGCCTTTCAAGAGACACAGCATGTGCACGGGCTTTAGGGCAGGAAAGTCCTTGGTCCATTTAGAACCAAAGGAGGCCAGTGTAGCTGAAGCTTATCAGTAGAGGAAGAGAGTGGCCTGGCTGAGTCAGAGAGGTGGCCAGGAGCCAGGTCTTGCAGGGCCTGAAGGATTTGTTTTCTTTTAGTCTGTTTTAAAGTATTTAAGTGTAATGGAGGCATTTAAGGGATACAGATGAGGGGAGGAGCATATTCTAATTCTTCTTTAAAATATTCCTTGGATTGCCATGTGGAGACTGGATTGAAGAAGGGCAAGAGGAGAAACAGAACAGTTCACTGATCACTCAATGGCATGAGGTCTGTGAAAGATAGAAAACAATTATAAAACACAATCCAGGAAATCACAGGGGAAGCAGAACTAGAGGTGCCTGGGCAAGTCCACTATTGCACATAACAACTTCTGGTAAAAAAATAAATTGAAAACCTGTTGGGTTTTTGTCAGCTGAATAGGGATACAAGAAGGGAGGTACTCATGGAGCCAGGGAAATTGTCATGAGGAAGAGGGATCTGGGTTGAGCCTTGAAAGGTGGGTAGCATTGGAATACTTTTCCAGGAGGAGGAGTTCTGGAAAGAGATGGTGAGGGAGAGAGTAGCCTGGCTGGAGTAGATGTCATGAGCCTGCCAAGTGAGCAAACAATGCCCAGTGGGAGTCCGTGCAAATCCCAGTAAGATTAAAAACTGAAACAACTAAAGCATTTGCTTTTCAGAGATGTTAAACGACCTTCAAGGCCGACTTTCTACCTACTTGTGGAAGAAGGGATGTGCCCAACACATCTGACACTGGTCCACAGAGCAAAGCAAAATACTGAGAAGACAGGTGTTATGTATGTGATGAAAGTGAAAACTCTGAAGAATTTATCTTCGTGGAATTCTATCTACTGGATTCTGTTTCTCACTGACCATTTTCTTGGGCATTTGTGGGCACAGACTCACATGCCTTCCATTTAGCCCTGGTGAGTGGTCTTACTGGTCTTGGTACCCTAGAGAAATGGCCCCTTGTTTTGATTTTT
Organism: Camelus ferus; assembly: GCF_009834535.1. Lineage (NCBI taxonomy): Eukaryota > Metazoa > Chordata > Mammalia > Artiodactyla > Camelidae > Camelus > Camelus ferus. The sequence continues at coordinate 71,527,352 of NC_045732.1, read as the reverse complement.
AATACCAGGGCTCCAGGGATCCTTCAGATTTCTATTGGTAGTGGAGCTTTTGCAGAGTCACAGTCATGATTCATATTCTCTCTCTCTTTCTCCCCCCCCCCCACTTCCTTCCCTCCTCCTCTCCCTCCCTCTCTTCCCCTCCAACTCTTTTTCCTCCCCCTGCAGGTTGACATTTTCTGGAGTACTTTAGGTTTGTTGTGTTGTTTTGCAATACTTTAGGTTTTTTTTTTACGCTCTATCTCCTTTCCTTCCACAGTTTATTTAGTGTGTTTTCTGGCTGTTTGATATCCCAACTCAGGGCCTCTTGGAGGTTAGAGTGTTCTGGGCCATTCTTATTTTTGAAGCATCCAGTGTAGTATATGCTTCTCTAACATCAAGTTACCACTTCCTCCCTAGCAGAACTCCAAACATCTGGATGTCCACCCCACCCCACCTCACTGATAGCTTCTGGGGGCAAGTCCTTATTATTCTGAACCTGTCAGGACCCAGAATTTCTCTGAGGATTGTTGCTGGTTGAGGGTGACCAACAATCTTAAAATGGCCCAGTCAGATTGAAGGGAAGCCCTTGTATTCCATAGTTGGAGGAAAGGATAGAAACAGAGAAGAATGTACCCTCAAACACCATATCACCATAAGCAGCCATCTTGTTGCATCAGGGGTAACCATAAGCCTCAGGATGAAGCTAACACTAAGCATGGCAGAAGCTGACCAGAGATGGAAGGAACCTAGGTCTTGATTACATCCTTTAGCTGTGGAATCAGTCAGTCCTGAAGCCTGTTCTACCTACTTCTTCTCTTCCTGCCAAGTGAAACCGTAAACTTCCTTAATATTTAAGCCAGTTTCAGTCAATTATTATTTACATACAGCTAAAATTCTCCATCCAATATAATTGATATAACAATATTTCTTAGAGAATGTTCCATTTTGTTCTTTTCTGTACTACATTATTTATAATGGCTGTAATAGCTTTCCAAAGTATTATTGCATCCTAACATATTTATTTTCTTCCTTATTTATAAGTATTAAAATTTTATCCACTTTTTCTGGTATTTCAAAAAAAGCTGAAATAAATACCCTGTCATTGCATATAGTTACATACCTGTACACTTCGATGTTTTCAAAGCTCAGATACAGATCACTTGTATGACTTTTCACCTGGGATATAGTCATAGGCATAGAATTTCTGAGTTAAAGGCTGTAGAATTATTTTAAGGTTTTTTGATGCATATTTGCAAACTAACTTTCAGAAAAGTTGTACCAGTTCTCATTCTCACCAGCACTGTATGAAAGTGTCCATTTTCTGAACCCTCACCTCTAGGTATAAATCACCAATAATGGCATGGACTCAGATGTCAGACCATCTGTGCTCAAATTCCAGCTCCACAACTTAATAGTAATGTGGCTTTGGGTATGTGGTTCAATCTCCTTAACTATAAAACGGGCCTAACAATGGTATCTGCATGCAACTTAAGTGGTTAGGGAAATTAAATAAGGCATGTAAAGTACTTAGATTATAAGTGATCAATAAATGTTGACTGTTATTATTATTAAAATTATTTATCAGGGAGGGTATAGCTCAGTGGTAGAGCATGTACTTAGCATGCATGAGGTCATTGGTTCAATCCCCAGTACCTCTGTCTAAATAAATAGATATAAATAATACTAATAACCACCTCCCTCCCAAAAGAAGGAGGAACAAAATTAAAATTAAGTTTAAAAATTTATTTACCAACTTGTTACTTGGAAATGTTTTCTTGTTCTCATTTGCATTTCCTTGATTACTGATGAAACTGATCATTTTTTTCCACGTGTCTATTACTCAATTGTAAAATGGTTTATCTTTTCTTTTTTTGGTCCATTTTGATATCTGTATTGCCCTTTCCTTGTTGATTTGAGCCAATTCACTATATAATTATGGTAGTAACTGTTTGTCTTTCCTATATGTTATTTTTCCAGTATTTCATGTGCTTTTAAAAATTATACTTATACCATATAAAAGCTTATTTTAATGTAACAGAATCAGTTATTTTCTGCATAATTTCTGCCTTGGGTTATATGTTGAGAAATGCATTTAGTGTGCTTAAATTAAATAATCATCTATATTTTCTCCCAGTTCTGTTATTATTATATTCAGTTTGTTAATCCACTTAAGTAACAACTTTGCTTCAAATAATTCTTAAAGATAGTGGAAAGAATTATCTTTAAATGTTAAGAAAGAGGAGCATACAAAGTGGTATATACAGTATTACTGATTTTTTTATAGAACGAGATTCTATTTGTGGATGTTTTATGTGGAAAAAAGACTGAAAGAAAAGAAACTAAAATACCCTGCAACGTTTAGCAGGATTCAGATGATTTAAAATTTTTTCTTCTTTATACTCCTTTGTGTTTTCCAAAATGAATATGTATCATTTATTATCAGAAATTTTTAAAATAGGATTTTTTAAATTTAAAAAACATGGTATATCTTAAAAATGATTTGGAAAAGTGTGGTTCAGTAGAAATAAAATGTAAGCCTCATATCTAATTTTAAATTTTCTAGTAAACTCATTTTTAAAAAGGAAAAAGTAACTGGTGAAATTAATTTTAATAATATATTTTATTTAACACAGTATGTCCAAAATGCTATCATTTTAACATGTAATCAATATAAAAATTATTGATATTTCATATTCTTTTTTTTTTGCATTATGTGTTTGAAATCCTATGTGTGCCTTACCCTTTTGCCCATCTCAAATTGCATTAGTCATATTTCAAGTTATCAATAGCCACATGTGGCTCATGGTTACCATATTGGACACTGCAGATTTGGAACATAAAAATGTCTTGAGTCCCATATTGGGCCAAATCCCACTCATTTGCTGAACTACTGCTTCAAATTACTTTTGAAATGTAATTGATGTGGATTAGGGGAATTGAAGTGCCTCTCAGGGGCAGACAGGTAACTATATAATTTGAATAATAAAGTTAGGTACAAAAAGTAAAACTGAAACACAGGTTTTTCTAAAGAATTGAAGCCACCACTAAGCTCCCTCCAGTCAATTGGTACAACATGGGAATGCAGGCCCAGGGTTGACAGACCTACTGATTTTTCATGGAAACCTAAAACCCGGATTTTCCTGTGTAGTTTCTCAATTATTAAATATCGATAATGATTCAAAAATTGTACAGAAATGTAATCCTTTTTATGCCAAATTTTGACTACTGGGATCAATACATACTTTTTAAAAATCCACTAATTTAATTAACTTTGAAACATTAGGCTACTCGTTTTTAGTGGCCTAAAACTTTGTTTTCATTTTACATGTTTTATAGCAATAGCTAACATTTAGTGAGAGCTTAGTATATGGCAGGCATCTTGCTAAACACTTTCCACATTTTATAGATAAGAGAAATGAAAGTAAAGGAGATTGATCAACTTTGTTTAAGGTCACAAAACTTGTAAGTGATGGTGCCAATATTTGAACTAAGGTCTACCTGACACCAAAGTCTGTGCCTTTATGAAAAATCCTTTAAATTGCCTAGAAGTATCCATGCCTAGGTAATCTACCAGTCTCTCTCTCTGTCTCTCTGTCTCTCTCTGTCTCTCTCCCTCTCTCTCTCTCTCTCTCACACACACACACAATCCTCTAGTCCCTTTTAACTCACAGAATCCTGCATACGCTGGGCCTCTGTTTCTTTTATCTTTCCCTCCTTTATGCTCATCTCCTTTACAAAAGGCATTTCCTTTTCTCATTCTTATCTTTTGTTTTCCTTGTGTAGTATTGGCCCTGTTTTAACCACCTTGGTAAGGGAGGGCTCTGAGCCAGTGGTGAGCTGAAGTTGGCTCTTACTGGCTCAGGACAGCTAATTGTGCATCTCTCTTCTCAACTCTGCATTAAGTGACATCATGCTGGTAGCTGAAAATCAGCTGTACTAGGAGTATTTACACAGTGGAAATAGGCTAACACTACAAATAGTTTACTGGAAACCCAGTTGTTTAACATTTAGTTTATCAGCATACCACTGGCTTTGGCACTGCTTATGCATCTGATTTTTTCTGTCTGGGGATTGCTGTAGGTGTTAGGTAGCTTATATGCCCATCTACTTTTTCCCTTGGTTTTGTAACTACTGTTATTTTCTGGAACCCAAACTTTTACATTAACTCCTTTAGCTTATTACATTGATTCATAGTGTGTATGGTGAATTTTACTCCTTTAATATTCAGAAGACAACTTTATTTCCTAGTTGTGCATGAACTGAAATTATTTTTATTATTAAAGAGATCTATTTTTAGTACCTTGAGTATGCATTCGTTAATATCTTTTCTGAATGCATGTTCCTTACTAGGCCAGCTGGATATTATGGTCAGAACCCCCTTCAGCTCATTTTGCATTATTTTTTGCCCCATTTTTGCATCTTGCCTACTCTCTTATGCCTCATTTATGCCATCTATTACATAGTTTCTTCCTTAATATCTTCTAAAATGTTCCCTTGGATTTCTACCTGTTTTAACTTCAAGTCACTTAAAGGATTTCCAAGACCCTGCTTCATATGGGCATATTATTGTTATCATTTTCCTTCCTGAAATATTTCCATGGCCTTGCCTCCATTGGAGAACTCCCAAATGATACTGATTGGAGTACTAGATCTTTGCAACCTTTTCAGTATCACATTCACAGATAATTTCTTTTGTTATTCACAGAGATGGAAAGCCATGTTCATTGTCTATCAGATTTATCCATTTAAAACTTTCAGAGGGCATCCTCATTTTTAAGATTTGAGGTCCTGGCAACCCATAAATCATATCCTCCATGTACTTATATTAGTCCTCTAAATTTTGTGTTTCTTGAAATAAAAAAGACTTCTTAGTAACATACTCCATGTCTTATGCAATCAAACTAGATGATAAAATGATTTCATATACCTGCTTGTTCATCCTGTTATCTCAGTCCCATGCTTCCTCTAACTGTAACACAGTAATAGAAGTTTTTTTGCAGGTATTTACCAAACCACGAGGGTGATTGATAATCTGATAATTTATGCCTGCATCTTTCCAACATTGTCAGCCTGACATCCACTTTTTCTATCAAATGCTTTTCCTTCTAGAGTTAAATGAATTAGTTTGGCAAATTTGATCAAATATAGCTGTTTTCCAGGACTTCTACAAAATGCAAGTGTCAGAATCTCAAATGACTTTTTTGGGCTATGAAGTTGTTTGTATGATGCCCCTTCCTGACCCTCACTCTACCCTATATTTTCACTACATAGAACAGACCAGTTTTTCTCTTAGCATTTGCTAGATTTTCAGAGTTCATGGATCCAGATCTATGTTAGATATGAGACACTTTTTCAAACACACACTTTTTAGCTTCCTAATAGAAAACTTTACATTAGGTTGTTCCTGGCACTTGCAATCTAGACAAGGCCAATAGTGTTGCTCAGGAGCCCAATTTATTTTTTGTCAGTTTAAATAGTTTGGAGTTAAAAATTAGACCACTGGAAATTTGGACAATGACTGTATATTAAATACTTGTTGTCTATATTTATTTGTGATTATGGTACTGTGGTTATGTTTTTAAAATATCATTATCCTTTAGAGATACATACTGTATTAGCTATTGTTGTGTAACAAATTACCCCAAAACTTAGCAACTGAAAACCACACACATTTATTATCCCAGAGGTTCTGTGAATCAGAAGTCTGGGTGGGCTTATCTGTGTCTTTTGCCTCAGGGTCTTTTATAAATCTGCAGTTAATATGCTGGCCAGGGCCACAGTCTTATCTGAAGGCTTCAGTAGGGAAGGATCTGCTTCCAAATTCACTTATGTTTTTTGCCCTCAAAGGCTATAGGACTGTTCTTAGTTCCTCACTGCCTGTTGGCTGTGAGATGCACTGTTTTTTTGCCATATGGGCCTCTCCAACATGGCAACTTGTTTCATCAAAGCTAGCAAAGGAGTAAGTGATAGGGAGGGAGTCTCCTAGCAAGACAGAAGTCACAATCTTCTATAACACAATCACAGAAGTAACATTGCATCACTTTTGCTGTTCTACTGATTGGAAGTAAGATTTAGTGATTTTGCCCACATCCAATGGGAGAGACAATTAAACCAAGCCATGAATACCACATCCATGGGTAACTTGAAATCTACATAGCTTTCTGTCAATGAGAATTTTAAGTGCCTCCATTGCATTTATAAGCTCACCGAAGAGTTCTTTGGATTTGGATCTAGTATTGGCTTTCATTTCTTTTTTGCACAAGTAATCCATATTCCTTAAGAAAAATGTAGTTGAGTACAAAGAAGAAAAATCACTCAATATCCCACAAGAGATAACCACTGTTAACTTTTTAGTGTACATACTTTCTATTTTAATGTTTATGTAGGAAATCTAAAGGTCTCTTAAATTTTCTCATCCTTTGCATTTTAATGCTTCTCTCCAATGAATTCTAGTATTCTTCTTTGTTTTCTCATTAGTATGGTTCCTATTTAAGAAATGAGATCTTAATATATACATACACACCTGTAGCCATTTAGACATTAATGTGCATCAGAATTACCAGGGAAGTTTGCTAAAAATGGAAGTTCTCAAGCTCCATTCAGTAGATTTAGGGTCGGACCAGGAGTCCACAGTTTCAAGAAAGTCCTCAGGTGATTCTCACACAGGTGGCTGATCAGCTTACTTTTAGAAACACTAAATGAATTCAGTGTTCCTTTAAGAATTGCAAGTAATCTCTTCTAGAGAATTGAAGTTACATATTCAAGGTTATTTTATTCAGGGACTAAACTGAGACAAGAACTCAGAGCTCCTGACTCAAATGTTATTAATTGTATTTTGCTATGCGCCTACCTTTTGTCAAGTAGAACTCACACCTTGACTGGCAGAAGCTTCAGTCCTAAGAGGGGAGGAGGGATGCTGGACTGGTGAGAGTTATCTTTGGGGACTCTGCTAAATATTTGAAGGAAAAACCTGGGGAAAGAGGGTCGTGCCTGATAGATGGGGATGGGGCCAAAAATAGGTAAACACAGCTCACACACTCCTGACCTTGTTTCACAGTCATGTGAAGCAAATATTGTCCCTAAGTTATAAAGAATTCCTGACAAAAACTTATTATTCTGACAAAAAGATCCAAATTTCATGACCAAGTATGTATTAAGTGACCCTACTGCTTTCATAAAGTCATTAAAAATAGTTTGCATTTCTCAAACTACAGAATTTATAAAAGAAAACACATCAACCCATCTCACAGGAATGAGTTGCTGTATTAATCCTTTTGTACATTTAATTTCAGCACTTTTCTCTTCACCTATGAGATAAATATTAGATCTGAAGTAAAAAGAACACATACAGATACGACTGAGACATGCTGTACACCAGAAATTTACACATTGTAAAGTGAATATACTTCAATTCAAAAAAAGCTAATTCAAAAAGTAGGGGGGGAAAAGGATACATACAGAGATTGCTTTTTTTTAACTGCTTTATTAACTTCACAGTATATAATGAACATTTTGCCATGCAATAGGTAAAATTCTCGTGCTAACAAAATCTTACAGACTGGGTCAAAAACACACTCATCTAGAAACTGGTAATAAGAGACCCACCAGAAACGAATGACATCAAAAGGTTTACAACAAAGATACATCATGAACATGTAAGTTTAGGAAGCAGGTGTGTTTCCCTATCAACTTCAGGGAAAACATCAGGATTTAAGGCATAAGGCAAAACTCATCATGATGGTCATGGTGAGGGGGGTCAGTGCTAACTGCCCGCAGACTATGACTCATCTGCTTTTCCCTCAGCTTTTCCATCAGTTGTCTCACCTCCTCCCCAATCCTCTCCATATTCTCTTCTCTCATCCTTGCCTGTGGCTCTCCAACCCTCTGAGTCATGTCCCATCTATACTGCAGGATGGGCTGCCTAACACGGAACCGCCTACGATTTCCTCTAGGTACACGATATTCACCAGCTTTCAAAGGGAGGGCCAACGACTCTCCTTTATTATCATCTTGCTCCTTTTCATCCTTTTTTTCATTTTCCTCGTTGGTATTTTCCATGTTGATGTTTTTCAGCATCTGTTGCTCTTCGGACGCCATTGCTCCTAGGAGACAAAAGACTAAAGAAGGGACTGCATTGTTGACGAACAGATCAGCACCAAGGACAGAGGCCTGGCTACTTATCTTTCAGAGGTCTGGATATCAAAGCTTATTTTTTAAATTTCATTTTCCCACCTGAAAGGCTTCTTGCGCCCTCTAGGGTGTACCCAGTCTGAGCCCTACCCCCCTCCCTCTCACTTCTTTCCCCTCCCTCCTCCCAAACCCACCATTTCCCCTACAGATCCACCCCTAGGCCTCTTCAGACACCAAAATGGAGGACCGGGCATGGAGAAGCTGGAAGGGGGTCTGACTGGGCTCTTCACCTGACCCCCACCACTGTCCCCTGCACCAACCTGGGCCTATCCTTGCTGTCTCCTTCTCCTCCGGATTCTCGATGCAAGTGCGTCGTTGCAAAACTTGACACGTAGACCGGCAGACCTGCAGAGGGCGGGGGGGGGGGGGGGTGGGAGGGGAAGGGAAGGGGACTGCTGCAGCCGGGCGCTCGGCCCCCTCCCCGTCCTGCGCCCCCCACCCTCGGTCGCCCTCGCCCCGCGTCCCCTGCCCCCACCGTCTGCCGCCCCCATCCCCACCCCCATCCTGGGTTCACAATTTCACCACAGGAACTCGGGGGTGATTTCCCATCGCTCTTAGTTACTCTGCTGCCCTCCCTGGAACCCCATGGCCTCTACACCCCCACCCCAGGGAGCCCCTATTTGTGCCCCGGAGAATGCTGGGGTGTGGAGAGAGGTGGCCGGGACTCGCTGCGCTGATCGCCTGCGCGGGCCTCTGGCGTTCCCGGGCCGTTGCCTCCCTAGCGTCAGCGCACGGGCCCCAGGGCCCTTACCTGCTCCGCTTTCCCTGGGCCCGATGCCAGCCCGCCGCGCGCAGGGCAGTGGGGAGCTGGTACCCAGACAGGAGTGACGACTGCACCGAAGGCTGCGTCGCTCTGCGGCTCCCGATCACGTGAGGGCCTCGCGTCACAGCCGATCTCGCCCTCCCCAGCCCCCACTCCCAGGGCCGACGGGGAGTTCGACAGGACCTTCCCCTCACCCTCCGCGCGTTATTATCTCCCGCTCCACCCAGCTTCCGCGAGGCCCGTCACTCAACTCAGTTCTTTCCAATCTGAGGGCTCACAAGTGGCCTCACTGCCCTATGGTTGGGGTTTGCCCTTCTCTGGTTACCAGGGAAGGGCTACATCTCCCTTCCCACCACTCCAAGGCCTTGGCATTGACTTTGGCCTTTTCTGCCTTTTTTTCTCCTGTTCTCTGTAGCTGTATATTTGCTTCCTAATAATTTCTCTTTATTTCCTTTTTAAAAATCAACATGCCTCAAAAACCTGAAAATTATGAAAGTTCATTTTTAAAAGACATGCTTCATCCTGGGGAAGTTAAAAAACCATCATTGTTTCTGTTCTCTTGCACCACACAGAAAATATTTTTTGTGGGTTACACTCAACTTCAGTTTTAGAATATTCTACCTTGTTTCAGAATTTTATGGGCTAAAAAAGGGGGAAATCTTCCTGAACACAGTTGGTGTTTTGAAAATGCTCTGTGAAGTAAATCTTCAAGAAGTCTGTCAAATTGTTGCCGAAAAATTGGCCCCCGTCCCTGACAAGCCAAATAACTCAGAGACAGGGTCTTGGAGCTTAGAAGAAAAGAGGCAGCTTTATTGCTTTGCTGGGCAAAGGGGACTCACAGCAGGCTAGTGCCTTTAAAACTGTGAACCTATCTTGGGGATGGGGCAGGGTGGTTATATAGCCATAGCTTAAACTATAAAGCATCGATAACAATCAACAGAATTATTTTCTTCTCATAAGACTCTGAGTGGCATCATGCTGTCTCCGGGTGACCAAGTCTGTACAGGCTAGTGGTTGTCGCTCTTTCCATCTCTATCTTATGAGCGCCCAAGGCGTGGTCTTCTTGGTAATTCAGACTATTTTGTAAGGTTACAGTCCCGTGACCTTCTCCCTGGAGAACGACTCAGAGACCAAGCATGATTATAACTTTTGATTACTGAAATAAAGCAGAAACAGTAAGATCAATAGCTTTAGTTTTAACAATGGGCCTGGAGCTGTGAGAAATAACTGGCCAGTCAGTTTTGTTGACCTTTTAAAGGCAAGCATAAGAGTAAGCAATCTGTTAGCCTAAGTGTAGCCATTTTATTAATTCTCCTTCAAAATCTCGGCCATTTTATGTAAATAATCCACCTTTTTTCTTTCTGGGACAAATTCCAAGTTTTATTGAAAAACATTTCTATTCTATTCTAATAAACATTAAATATGGAAAAGCATTTGCTGGCAACTGAAGTCATCTGCTGAAATTTAATGGCTATTACTAATGATGGTTTTGGAGACCTAAGCCAAGGGAAGAGCTGTGAGACTGAGGCAGGCTGAGGGATGCTGAGATAGTCAGATCACCTTTGCCCTGTCAAGGGGTTGGAAAGGTGCTGGTCTTCCTGCTGCCACACTCCAGATTCTCTCATTTCCTGCCTTCAGGCTCCTGACTGTTATTTACCCCAAAAATATAGATGGACAGGTAACTGAGATCATGACCTGAGTAAACTCCCTTGGTTCTGACCCTCCATTTCTTCCCCAAAGTCCTACTTAGTGACTCACCTCCCAGATAGGTGGGGGGGGGTGTTGTTCTTATACTGGACACCAGATGGGGCTCTTCTACACCTCTGTGGTGAAGAATCCCAAGAATTCTAGAGAAGTAATTGCTGTGGGGAGAGCCTCACAAGTCAGCCTGCTCTTTCCTTTTTTTCAACCTTGTCCACATAGAAGCCTCCCTGGAAACTTCTGCTATCTCTCACCTGGCTTAGGAAGTGCAGAGAGCTGGGATCTTCACCCTAACCTCCTTACCTCCAGGGCACTCAGGAAGAACCCAGCCTTGCTATAGGGTCACTATCTGCCAGTCCATAGCCACCCTGATATTGCTCACTTATGCCAGGGTCCAAGGAACATTCTCTGCTGACCATCCTGAGTAACTTTAGATTAGGCATTCAAGCATGGAAGTCTGTGGAACACCTTAAATGTTATTCAAAATTATCTGTATGTGTGTTTTGGGGGGTGGTAATATATTCATATTTTTTGTGGGAAGAGATGCCATACTTCTTAGCAGATTCTCAAAAGAGGCTGTGATTCTTTGCCTCTCAAAAAGCTTTTAAGTTTCTATATAAGCTGTCTCCCTATCTCTAGTCATTTATTCTCACCTTAGACCTGCTTCTTTCTCCCTTTGTTTTCTGTCTTAGTGTCGACCCATTGGCCAACCCAGGACTTGACCATAATCCTTGAATCCCTCTTCATGGTCTCTTATATTCAATTAATAACCAAATCTGGTTAAGACTCTATTTATGTCTTTTTAAAACAGCATCATGGCGCTATAATCCACATACCACAAGATTTGCCCATTTAAAGCATACACTTCAATGATTTTTACTATATTCACAGATACATACAACCATCTCCACAGTCAATTTTGGGACATTTTCATCACCTCAAAAAGAAACTCAAAAAGTATTCTTTAGCTGTCACTCCCCTATCCTCCCATCCTCTCCAGGCCAAAGCAACCGAACATAGTACCTATCTCTAAATTTCCCCGTTCTGGACATTTCGTATGTATGAAACATATAATATGTGTTCTTTTGTGACTGGCTTCTTCAGTTAGCCTAATGTTTTCAAAGTTCATGGCAACAATAGGATTAATCATTTGAGGAACTGCCAAACTGTTTTCCAAAATGGTTGACCATTTTACATTCCTACCCACAATGTATGAGAGTTCTGAATTCACCATGTCCTCACCATTTGTTATTATCTGAAATTTTGAGTCTACTCATATTAGTAGGCATGAATTGTTGGCTGAAAAAAATCGACAAGGTAAGAGTTCTGAGTTCAGTTTTATTTGGGAATTTACTGATAGCCCAGGAGACAGCTTCTCAAATGGTGCCGAGGAATTACTCCAAAGAGGTAAAAGGAGAGGTCAATATATTTATGATTTTGGTCAAGGGGGTACATGCAGTCAGGCACACATCTTGGCAGAAGGTTGCTGCTATTCACAAGGAACAGATGTCTCTGTTAAATGTTTTAAGTGCTTTTAAGTGCTTTTCTAGGTATGAGAAGATGCAAGAAATTGAGTTCATAAATTTTTCTCCTGAAAATATCTAATTATCTGAAGGCCTGTTCTACCAATTTTCCCAGAGCACAGAGTACCTTATTCCTGAACTCCTTTCAGTGTGTATTAAAGGTCAGTGACTGCAGTGGCTAAGTGACTTCATTCTTGTAGAACTAGATGGTGAGTGACATTTTTTTGCTGTCAGTTGGCCCCACTCCCAACTGCTCCATGGTCATAAATTCAACCATGGTTTGGGAGACATTTCATGACCATTTTGTCTCACTGTGTTAGGAATGCTTATTCCTAGGTCAGGCCAGGATTTCATTGATAGGCCACTCGATGGGCTATTACTGGACTAGGCCCTATTAACAGTAACCAAAAGCCTCTGGACCACCTGTCTTACTAGTCTGTTATGGTCCATGAAATGATTCCCTCTTGTTGCTTCTTCCCATATCTAGGGTGACACTATTACAATCATTGCTCTTATAGAACTATATATTTGGTCAACCGTTTCAAGTCACCTAGCCATCATTTTATCAGAGACACAGTCACACATTCAGTAATGTGAGAAACAATAATCTTGTAAAATAGGCAGAATACAAGTAATATAGCTAGTAACATCAATAAGGTCATAAGTGTTTAAGCTAAGAACTTCCCTTAAGTATGGCCCAGTATCTCCCCACACATCTCAATAGAAGGTTGCTGCTTGTCAAGATGAATAGACATCTTAGTTTTCTGACTAGTCTATTCTGCACCAATCACTATCTTTAAAGGAGATGATATATTTGCATATTGTACATAAGTACATTTGCATATTATACATAAAGTTCACCAAAAACATCTGTACATACAAGGTGAGAGGGGGCTCATAGTGATCCCTTACAGGATTGAGAAAGGAATGTTATCTTCTAAGGAGTTACATGGCTGGCACCAGAAGAAAAATTGATCTTTATGGTTGAGCGTATTTCTGCCACTGAGGAGGTCTGGTTAACACATAAAGCAGGTGCACACTAGAGGGGAGAGAGGATGCCAAAGGGCAGAGGAAAAGTTTTATGTTTAAATTTTTCTTATCTTGTCTTGAAATATGAATTTTTATTTCATCACAAATTAACAGGATACTATTTGCTCAACTTTACTCATTCAATGCCACCTTCATGATGAACCAGGGCCCTGCTGCTGAGAGATGATATAAAGTCCATGAGTCACTGCCGCCCCTCCGCAGCCATCCCACCCTTCGAGGAAGGACATTGTCCTCCTCCACTTTACTCTCTGCCGACAACAGCTCCTGTGGGTCCAAGTTTAGGTCACACACCCACAGGCTTTCTCTGCCAGATGTACGAGTTAGGCCAAGCTCAGAAGCCATCCCCCTACCTCCGTCCAGTCCGCTCTGGGGCCCTCTGCTCTTTGGCCAGGCCTTGGTCTGAGGTCGCTTGGGGGCCCCAGAAGCCCAGTTCTCTGAGTAAACTTCTAGTACCAGTGGGTGCCCCTCCTACCCGAGTACCGTCCACCACGGAGGGATAGAATAGTGGGTGGAAAGGTTAGTACCCGAGCCCGAGTCTCGTCAGAGTTCCCCCTGAGCTAGAGCGCCCCCACAGAACTAACGGTCTTCTGCACCTATACGTCTGACTCCGCTGAAAGCCAAGCCGGGCTGTAGCTCAGTAGACTCTCCTTACACGTCCACACTCAAGGGACGCACCCTAGTGCACGGCCATAGGCGGCCCCATCACCTCGGGAAACAGTGAGTTCAGGAGCCCTCGATCTTCATGTGCCTGAAAGGCCTGAGTCTCATGTAACCACATCCTGGCACCTGACCATAGGAGACACTTGACCAACAGCGATAGGGAAGCTGCTGTGCTCACGTGACTGCTAGGGCTTTGTCTGCCGCGTGTGGTGGGAGCCACATTGTTGCCTATATGTGGATCTACAGAGTTTCGTTGCCCACAACCTTCACAGGACAGAGATGGCTGAACTGGTCATGTACCCTGGAGAGAGGGGTACCAGACCATAGCATCCATGACCTAAGCAGTAGATCACCAATGTGACATCAAGGGCTGAAGCTTCCACATGCTGGTAGCTACTAGGGGTCACATGAGAGAAGGATCCACGTGACAGGCAGGGTTTAGGAGCCCACAGTACTCTAGTGACTTGAAGAGCTGGATCTACCTCATGATCATAGCAGCAACAGGGCCACATAACCTTTGGCTTGGTGCTGACAGGACAAGTAGGGCTGGGCCTGCCACGTAACTATTGTCCACATGATGGCAGCACCCACATGGGCCCGCGGCCTTTGGAACCCACAATATTCCTGTGCCTGGGACGACTTAGCTTCCTGAAATTAGGGGCCGAAGACAGGAGAGTTCCCTTTGATCTGCTTGTTTCAGGAGAACTGGAGATCTGAGACTGCCCACGTTCCTGGTCCCCTCCACACGACGTTGGTGCCTCCAGGTGACCTTCCACAGCACACAAGATTGGGCTTTACTTACTTGCATCACTCTTTAATGTGTTAATTTTATCTCATTTTTCTCCAGATAACACGTGGAATTAAATACATAACAAATTAATACATAATGATGCAGTAAGTCCTCCCCAAAACCACAATCCTGGGGATACTGTAGAAACTACTGTAAGAGCCTAAATAGTGGGTACAGGCAAGCACTGTTGACTTCAGTCTCATGTAGGTCTAAAGGAAATTAAAGCAAATCTAATGAGTTTTAGTTGTTAATTTGGGAAGAAACAAGTATATAGTGATTACTATGTGCTGCGCACTTTAAAAGGATAACTCATTTGGAGAGGTAACTGTATAGGTTAGGTATTGTTACAGAACTTTACAGTGAGAAGATTGAAGTATAGCGGTATTAACTTAATCAGTTGGCCAAGAGGTCACAGATATTGTAGGTGGCAAACCAAGAGTTGCCCACAGGCCATCTGGCTCCAGGCTCTGTGTTCTGGTCACCTGCCGGGCTCCTCAACAGAAAGAAATATGGGGTTCATCCTTCCTGATTCAAAAAATCTGGCAAACAGCCCCAGGTACTGAAAAGCTGAAATCATAAGAAATGTTTTGGAAATGCCAGGTAAATAATTTCAAATACTATGAGTAATTAGAGCCAGTCAAAAAAGGAGTCCATTTAATGAAATCCATTTGAGATTTATGTATAAATATAAACCTATCTGTAATATGTGAAACGTGTATATGAGGGCATTGTATAAATTGCTTGATGTTAGCTGAAATCATTTCCTTCTTTTAAATAAACACTGAAAAGGAAACTATCCTAATGTTTAATTATTTTACTTGTCCCCTTGTCTGATTTACAACAGTTACAAATGAGTGGAATCTGAATTCATTAGATTTTACAGTATATATGCTGTCTGTGTTCCCCAGAAAGCACACAGAAAGGAGTAGAAGAATATATACTGCAGGGTTATTTTAATTGAACTTCCACAAACACTTCTTTTTCTGATTTGTGTGGGAAACTGCAGCTTCGTCAGTATGTCCAGGGTAAGTTTGATCTGATCATTCTGGTTTGCTGGCTTAGGCAAGCAATGCTCTATCTATGTTGGTGTTATTTCACTAGGTCCCTGCAGTGTGGCCTGGCTACATAAATGAGCTGAGGAAAATGCAGCAGACCAAAGTTTCCACTGCTGTTAAAGTTGAGGAATTTAGAAAAGACAAGAGACTCTGTGGTTCTAGGCCTACGGATAGATATCACAAGGTTTGGAGTGAAGAATGGTAAGAGAAGACAGCATTTGTGCAAGTCAGTGTGTCTCGTGTAACTAGGTGACAATTAGACTCATAATGATCATTGTGAAAGGTATAGAAATACAGAATCACTATGTTAAGTACCAGGAACTAATATAGTGTTGTGGATCCATTGCACTTCAAAACAAACTAGGAAACAGACAAACAAGCTCATAGAAAAGGAGATGAGATTTGTGGTTACGAGAGATGGGAGATGAGGGGAGTGGGAGTTAGACAAAGTTAGTCAGAAGGTACAAACTTCCAGTTATAATATAAGTAAGTACTCAAAATGTAATATACAACATGATAAATATACTTAACACCGCTGTATGTGTTTCATACCACATGTGTGTGATATATGAAAGCTGTTAAGCGAGTAAATCCTGCGAGTTTTCAACACAAAGAAAAAATACTTCTTTTCTATTTCTTAATGTTGAATCTATATGAGGTGATGGATGTTCACTAAATTTTTTTGTGGTGATCATTTCATGATGTATTAGGTCAAATAATTATGCTGTACACCTTAAACTTATACAGTGCTGTGTGTCAATTATATCTCTGTAAAACTGGAAGACATATAGGTAGATAAATAAATAAGTAAACAATAGAGTTCTAAAGCATTTGGTCTTCTGCAGGAAACAAAATGAATTGTTGGACTTCTGTCAGTCTGTGTTTGTGACCCTAACAAAGTAATAGAAGATTTTTTCCCCGTAGAAACAGCAGTAAATTATTTGAATGTCTTGTTATCCTCCAAAATCATTTTTAATTATTCCCTATCCAACAAGTCGTCTAGGTCATACTTTCAGCCTTCTGGGAACAAAGAATTGGGAACACCAGACTTCAAAAGGAATTTCTAATCATGTTATTCACGTTGTCAACACCACACCAATAAAGTTCTTATTTATCCCTTTGCTTACTGGTCTAGAAATTGTCCCCTTTACTGTGGTTTCTAAGGGAAAAGCAGGGCAAGGTAGGTTAAACAGGTTCAAGATGAGCTAATTTGAGTATTTTCCCTGGGCGCTGAGAGTTAGAATTTTTCTCTAGTAGTTTGGTATTTGTACCTGGGGTGACTAGGCTAAAGGGATAATGGCCCAGAGTGTAACAGCCCTGTGAGAGCCCATAAACAAGGTGATTCTTGTGGGGGTAGAGCTCTGTACTGGTTGTTTTGCATAAGGAAAGCATGCTCACAGGCTCACAGGCAATAGTCTGCTATCTCTAGGAATTAGCTAGCCTTGGGAGGGGCAGTCTCTCCAGTGACAGCAAGGCCCCAGATGTCAAAACATCAGAAAATACAGAACATGAGAAGGAATGATTAATACATAAATGAAACAGAAACAGCCTCTGCCTGCACAGAGCTATGGTCTAGTGCTGTGTTGTCCAATAGAATATAGTATAAGCCACAACAAAACAAGGAAAACCCAAAAAAGTTCCTCAAAAGGGTGAATTTCTTTTTTAATAATTATTTCATTTAAAAGTTAGAAATACTTAATTTCAACATGGAAACAATATACATTAATGGTTAATTAATTTTAGGTTTTTTCAGAAGTCTTTGAAATGCAGTGCATTATTTCAATTATGTAAGAAATATGAACAAATTATTAAATAATTTTTGTAGTCTTTTCTTTATTGAAGTATAGTTGATTTACAATATTATATTAGTTTCAGGTGTACAGCATAGTGATTCAGTATTTTTGCAGATTATACTCCATTATTAGTGGTTACAAGATAATGGCTATAATCCCCTGTGCTATACAGTATATCCTGTTGCTTACCTATTTTATACATAGTAGTTTGTATCTCTTAATCTCATACCTCTAATTTGTCCCTCCCACCTTCCCTCTCCCCTTTGGTGACCACAAATTTGTTTTACATATCTGTGAGTCTGTTTCTGTTTTGCATACACACTCATTTGTATTATTTTTACATTCCACATATAAGTGATATCATGCAGTAGTCATCTTTCTCTGATTTATTTCACTAAGCAGTAATATTGTCTAGGTCCATCCACGTTGCAGCAAATAGCAGAATTCATACTTTTTTATGAAAAGAGTAACGTTCTATTGTGTATATATGCCACATCTACTTTATCCAGTTGTCTGTTGATGGGTGCTTGGGTTGCCTCCATATCTTTGCTATTGTAAATAGTGCTGAGCTGCTATGAACTTTGGCGTGCATGCATCTTTTTTTTCATTTTTCAGTTTTATTAGGTACAATTGTTACAGTTTGACTGCACATATTCAATATATTGCATGAAAATACATACACACAATATACTGCATATATTTTTAAATTTACATATTTGTACTGTTCATTGTTTCTAAGAACGTTTAGAGCTTTAGCTTTTTAAACTTACGTAGTTATCAAAGGAATAAAGCCAACCACAAAATATGAATTAATTTTAAAAGATGGGGTACATGTATCTTTTTGAATCAGTGTTTTCATTATTCTTCTGGATATACATCCAGGAGTGGAATTCCTAAGTCACATGGTAGTTCTTTTGAGGAACCTCCATACTGTTTTCCATAGTGGCTACACCAATTTACATTCCCACCAACAATATACACTTGTTCCCTTATCTCCACATCCTCTCCAACATTTGTTATTTGCAGACATTTTGATGATAATCATTCTGACTGGTGTGAGGTGATATCTCATTATTGTTTTGATTGGCATTTCTCTAATAATTAGCAATGTTGAGCATCTTTTCATGTGCCTGTTAGCCATCTGTATATCTTCTTTGAAAAAATGTCTATTCAAATCATCTGTCCATTTTTGGTTGATGTATTTTTTCACTGTTGAGTTGTACAAGCTCTTTGTGTTTTGGATGTTACCATTTGTCAGTAACATCATTTGCAAATATTTTATCCCAATCCATCGGTTTTCTTTTCATTCTGTTGATTATTTCCTTTGCTATCCAAAAGCTTTTAAGTTTAATTAGGTTCCATTTGATCATTTTTGCTTTTATTTCTTTTGT
Organism: Camelus ferus; assembly: GCF_009834535.1. NCBI lineage: Eukaryota > Metazoa > Chordata > Mammalia > Artiodactyla > Camelidae > Camelus > Camelus ferus. Next base: position 71,508,457 of record NC_045732.1, on the reverse strand, counting down.
CTTAGGAGACTGATCCAAGTAAACATTGGTACAATTTATGTCAAAGAGTATTTTGCTTATGTTCTCTTCTAGGACTTTTAGTTTCAGATCTTACATTTAGGTCTTAAAACCATTTTGAGTTTATTTCTGTATATGATGTGAGGGAATGTTTTAATCTCATCGTTTTACATGTAGCTGTCTATTTTTCCCAGCACCACTTCTTGAAGAGACTGTCTTTTCTCTATTGTATATTCTTGCTTCCTTTGTTACAGATTAATTGACCATAGGTGCATGGGTTTATTTCTGGGCTCTCTACTCTGTTCCATTGATCTATGTGTTTTTGTGCAAGTACCATGCTGCTTTGATTACTGTACCTTTGTATTATGATCTGAGGTCTGGAAGGGTTATACTTCCAACTTTGTTCTTTTTTCTCAACATCGCTTTGGCAATTTTGGATCTTTTGTGGTTCCATATGAATAATAAAATTGTTGGTTCTAGTTTTGTGAAAAATGTCACGAGTATTTTGATATGGATTGTATTAAATCTGGAGATTGCTTTGGGTAGTAGGGACATTTTAACAATATTAATTCTTCCAATCTAAGATCATGGGCTATCCTTTCCATTTCTTTGTATCATCTTCAATTTCCTTCATCAGTGTTTTATAGTTTTGAGTGTATAGGTCTTTCACCTCCTTGGCTAAGTTTATTCCTAGGTATTTTATTCTTCTTGATGGGCTTTTAAAAGGATTTCCCTTTTAATATTGTCTTTGTGATATTTAATTATTAGTGTATACAAATGCAACAGATTTCTGCATATTAATCTTGTATCCTGCAATTTTGCTGAATTCACTCATTAGTTTTTAAGTTTTTGGGTGGCGGCTTTATGGTTTTCTATACAAAGTATCATGTCATCTGTTGAGTGACAGTTTTATCTCTTCCCTTCCAACCTGGGTATGTCGTGTTTCTTTTTCCGTCTTATTGCTGTGTCTAGGATTCCCAATATAATATTAAATGGAAGTTGTGACACTGGGAATCCTTTTCTTATTCCTGAATTTAGCGGGCTTTCAACTTACCTTTGAATATGTTGGCCATGGGTTTGTGGTAAATGGCCTTCACTATGTTGAGACATGTTCCCTCTGTACACACTTTGATGAGTTTTCATCATGAATGGATGTTGAATTGTATCAAATGCTTTTCCTGTGTCTATTGAGATAGTCATGTGGTTTTTAATCCTTCCTTTTGTTAATGTGGTGTATCACACTGATTGAGTTGCGAATGATGAACCATCCTTGTGACCCTGGAATACATAGAACTTGATCATGGTTTATGACCCTTTTATGTATTGTTGTGTTGGCTTTGGTAATGCTTTGTTGAGGATTTCTGCACCTATGTTCATCAAAGATACTGGCCTATAATTTTCTCTTTTGGTAGTGTTTTTGTCTGGTTTTAGTATCAGGGTAATGGTGGCCTTGATGCATTCTGATTTTCCTATGTCTTTGAAATGCCATGTGTTATCATTTCAACAAAGAAACAATATATACAATTCATTTATTAGTTACCTTAACATGTTTGTCTAAGTCAGAAATGCAGTAGTAAATGGTACTTATCAACTATTTTTATTAATTACTGATTGATTTTTACATTATTTTCTCAAGGTCTTTGAAATGCAGTTTGTCATTCAACATGTTAAGTAATAAGAAAAAATTCTAAACTTTTTACTGAGTCTTTGAAATGTGTTATCATTTCAACATGGAAACAATATAAACATCATTAATTACTTTTACATTCTTCTTTCTTACTAAATCTTCAAAATGCAATCTGTTTTCATTTCAATCAGGAAACACTATACACAAACTACTAATTATTTTTCCACTCTTTTTTTCTTACCAAATCACAAACAGTTTATATCTTATTTCAACATGTTAACAAGGGGAACAATCTATTAATTTTACATTATTTTTCTCAGTAAGTCTTTGAAATACAAAGTTACATCACTTTGACACATAAACATAATCAGGTAATTATTTTAACCTTTTTTTCTTACTAAGTCTTGGAAATACAATGCTATCATTTCAACATGCAACAATCTAAACAACTTATTTGACATTCTTTTTCCTTTACTGTTTTGGATATGCAGCATGTTATTATATTACATAAATAGCACAAGCAAATTATCAAGTGGTCATTCTACATCCTTTGTTTCTTACCAACTCTAGGATATACAGTGTGCATTTACCATTCAGGGTACATCACTTTGGAGAGTAGACAAATTTCTAGAGCTCAGCAGCCACAGATGGTTAGTGTGTACCATACTCAACAATGCAATTCTAGTGGAAGAGCAGAGGGAGCAAATGCACGTGGAATAATGTGCACCATGAAGGTAATGTACCTGGTACATTAAGAGAGAGCAATGGCAGAATAAACCTACTTTAGTAGGGCAAAGAGAAAACCTATCTGAGGAGGTAACATTTAAGCCATGACCTGAGGACTAAGCAGTTATCCAACAGCATAAAGAGGTCAATATGGTTTAAGCGGAGTATGTGAGGGAAAGAGTGGGGAAAAATTGGGTTTATGGGGGGATAAATAATTTTGCAAATGCTCCAGGAAAGAGTGGAGAAACTGATAAGTCATAAAAACATCTTACATTCTGACTGAGATCAAGGATTTTTTCTTAGCATCTGGAACAGTACCTAAATCTTAACAGATGCTTGATCAATGCATGTAGAATAAGGAATAACTGAGCCAGGGGTCTGAGACCTGGGAAATCAGGCAGCAACATGTTGAAGGCACCAGTAGGTAGTGAGCGTAGTTTGTTTCCTTTTGCTTGCACATGGTTTCTTAGAAGCAACCTGAGACAATCAGAAATACAAGAAATTTGCAGGGTAAACTTATTGGCTTCAACAACTACCACATCTAGAAAGAGTTTCAACTGATCTGACTTGTGTCAAGTGCCCATAAATGGATAAATGGACCAATCAGTGTGGAGAAGGAAATGACGTGCCACGACTGGCTTAGCTTACTTCACATACCCAACACTGTGGTTAGTAACCAGAAGATGTAGACAGCAGAGGACCTTTCAAATCACTCTATTTCCTTTTTAAAGTTCCTCTTTTATAGAGGTCAGCTACTTACACTAACCCCAGTTTCCTGGAACAGTAGAACTTTATCTATGTGTCTCTACAAATTCGGGCTTAAGGCAAAACAATGAATGCTTAAATGGCCACATGTCAGGGTTGAAACAACTCCTTGTACTGTGGAAATTATTCAGGAAAAGTGGTCCAGTTCACATCATCCCGCTTTACTTCCTGCAGCATCGCATTTAATTGGGCCTGAACTTTAGCAAGTTTCTGTTGGTCCAAAGTGTCACGAAAATTCCATTCTTCATAGCAATGGACAGGGATGGGATAAATCACATACTTTAGCTTCATCAAGTGTGTCAAGTGTTGCAGAAGGCTCTTGAGTGCAGGCATTGTAATGGGGTTGAAGGCAAAGCTAAGGATACGGAGGTTGGAACAGAGACTCAGGGCAGGGAGGACATTAGAGAGAGTAGAATCAGTTATCATACAATTAGTTATCTCCAGATGTTCCAGAGTGCCTGAGACCTTCTCCAGTAGAGTCTGGAAGGGCTCATCAGCTTCTGAGAATATCTGGTTGCTACTGAGATTCAATGCCCTTAGATAGGTGGCCTGACAACTCTGGGACAGGACAGTGACATCTCTGCTAGAAAGGTCACAGTACGATAGAGACAACATATCCATCTGAGATGGCAGGACTCTATAAAGAGAAAAAAGAAAGGTTATTTCAGAAGAATGGGGGCAAACAGCCCTAAACTATAGGTATCTAAGGTTCTAGAATAAACTAATGTGTACATATTTTGCAACAGTGGTTAACAATGGGGGCATGGGGATCAGACTTTATAGATTTGTGACCCTGAGAAAGTTACTTTTCCACTCTTAGACACAAGGTTTTAATCTTGAAAATGTGCACAACAGTAATTATTATACAGGATTGCAGGGAAGATTAAGTGAAAAAATTGTTTGCACTTAGTATATTCGACGTTATCAGTGTTGGATCTGGTTCACTTATTTGGTGAGGATGGGTCTGGGAAAGCAGCCAACTGAGGGTTTCCTTTGAGTAGTTCCCAGATGACATGTTCTCCATTCAGGGTCTAAGCCTTGGGGAGAATGTAGGAGCAAAATTATCTGGCAGTGTTAACTACTGTGGCCCGTCCATGGGCATGTGTATTAGTGCTATAGCTTAAAATGTTTCCCCATCTGAATGTCTCCCCTTCCTCTCTAGAGAGCTCTAAATTCCAACAGGAGAAGGACTGAGTCTTTTCACCAATATATTTATAGACTTATCTAGTGTCTACATGTGGTCACTGAATGAATGAATGATCACAGTTCCTTTTCCAATCTTGTCTTGTCACAGTTCCTTTTTTAATCTTGTTACAAGGAGCTTAGGAATATCCAAGCATGGCCTCTTCTGTCTTAACAATGAGGTGCTTAGGGAACCCAGGTTCCTCCCTACCCCTCACCTGAGCAGTCTGTGCAGTTGATCTTTGAGGCTGAAGAAAGACAAGCTGAACTCCTGGAGGTTGTCCAGCTGCCCAAGCCAGATGAGGAAAGATCTGAAATTTCTTCCCTTATAAGATTTAAAGGGGATGTTAGAAAGACTGAGGCCACTCACGTTGATCACCCGAGCCAAAAGCGTGGTGACTTCACTCAGATAAGCCTGATCAATATCCAGGTGTTCAATACATCCCAGATCCAGAAACTGCAGGATACTTTTATGGGCAGATATTTTCTCAATTTGCAAATCTCTGCAGCAGAGGTGCAAGGACCCTGAGCTCTGCTCAACTTTACTAAGAAGGAAAGAAAGAAATTGCTCTGTTCTCCAGGTACCTGTGAGTGAAATATCCACTAGTAATTCCATGGGTTCCTGAGCTGACTGAGGCTCAGACTCTGAATTACCAGTCCCAAGGCACCTGACATTATGCTGAGCTTCTTCTATTTTAAGAATAGAGCGCTGAGAGTAAATGCATGACTGAAAACAGAAAGGGAATGTGGTCCTGATCTGAGAGCATGTTGTCCCACAGTCCGGGTCATGCCTTAAATCTAAGATCCTCAGTTTTGGCCCCCTGTAAGGAAAGGAGGAGACAGAACATATGAGAGTTAGCCAATTTTAATACAACCCAGCGAGGTCAATGATGGGAAGCAAGGACAGAACACTTTGACCTTGGTTTCCACTTCATATACCATTCACCAAGAAGTCCTTTCTACACAATTTCAGCATCTTTCATTCTTTTCCACATGCTTTTTTAAATGGAGGTACTGGGAATTGTACCTAGGCCTTCATGTATGCTAAGCACGCGCTCTACACCTGAGCTATACCCTGCCCCTCCCGAGACTGTCTTTCCTTCCCATCTTTGCCTATCTCAGTGCCCACATCCTTCTATATAATCACACCCATGAGGCAAATAAATCTATTATATTCTCAATCACCTCTATTTTGTAATCAACTCCATAGGACACTGGAGTCCTGAAGATGACCCCAACTTTTGGACCGAGAGTTCTGCAAAGATCTGCAGCATTCATGATTGGCTATTTTTGGGAGACTGTTAGGTATTCCCCTGCCCCAGGCGATAGCATACCCTCCTGCTGATTCACTATGTCTCTACTAGTCATAATCTTACCAAGAGGAAGAGTTCTGGGCAGGGAGGATCTGCAGACCATCAATCATGGCTTCCAGGATTTCATAGTATGATTCTTGAGTATTCAGTGACCCAACATGGAGACAGCAAAAAGGCCAAACCCTCACCATTGCCTTTAGCATCTGCTTATGCCCACCCAAGAAGGCAGCGTTGAACAAGGTAACAAAGAGGTCTCTTGGGATTTCGTTCAGTGCATGGATAGCTGCAGGCTCATTACTCAGCAGACTCTTTGCAGCAAGTTCTAGCAGTGTGGCTGTGGGTTTTTGGTCCATCTTCATAAACCTGCTTCAAGGTGAAGAATATTTAGAAATCCTGAGAAGACATCTACAGTGTCTTGTTTGCTCACAAGGTTAGCTACGGACAAAATATTTATTGAATAAGATATGGTGAATCATATGGCCACCCCAATTTACATCTACTATAGGAATAGAATGAAAATAGACTTGTATGTATATTTAACTATATATGTATACATAAACACATTTACATAAGATAATGCCCTTAGAAATCAGAGGCAAGTTAGCAGAATACAATGCTGACTACTTATCTGCCTTCCTCCCAACATTTTCTCCCAAGAGGATACAAACCAATAAGAAGGAAAATGTAAATTACAGAAAAGCCACACCCTCATCATTACTTTAAAATGGAGAATGCCAAAAACTCAGAATAATTGTGTGTAAAAAAAGAAAATCATGAAACCCCCACACAAGATTTGTCACATTCCATTACTAGGCTTTGTGGCAAGCAAAAAAGACCAAGAAAAGCTGCAAGAGATACAGAGGAAGGAAGATGGAGAGGGGCTTAAAAGTGATATAAAACTACAGCAGAAAGATTTAGTACAGAATAAATCTAAAAACAGCAAAAAGATGTCCCGGAATATGAGAGCTGGGGCTACAGGGAAGGGACTCCAAAATATGAGACTTTGAAGGGACAGGGGTGATTTAAAAGTGCAGTCTTTCTAACATACAACTTTTACAGAAGAAAAAAGGCAAAGAGGAAGGCAGAAGCATCCTTTGGTACTTGGGTAATTATGGGGAAAATAAACAAAAGGGGAAAGTTAAGGATCTTACAAGACAAGAGAACCACAAAATCAGAGCACTCACAGCTGTTCACTCCATCACCAAAACAAACAAAATAAATACAGAATCTGGATTTTACTATATACTGACAAAAAGTGACATCATTAAACTAGAAATCTTGTGAAAAAGCCAGTATCATACAGATGTACATAAGGAAGGGAATTTCATCCAAAACACTGTTAAAAAAGAAAGATGAGGAAACAAAACTGCACAGATGTTAAACAACCATGAAGCAGAAAGAGACTGTAAGTCAACACTCCAAGCAGAAATAATTACAATCATGCAAGCATTGGAGGATATGAAACTCACCTTTAATCACTATATTTTTAAGAATCTAAAAACATATTGACTAAAAAGAAAGTCTGAAGTAAAGATTTTATATGCAACTGGGGTGTCATTCAAATAGTTCAGCCTTGGGCTGGAGGGTATAGCTCAGTGGTAGCGCACATGCTTGGCATGCACGAGGTCCTGGGTTCAATCCCCAGTGCCTCTGTTAAAGGAGGGGGAGAAAGTATGCTTGCAAATATTACAGGCTATAGAAGTAGTTTTTGAACATGCAGAAACTTAGAAAATTCTGCACCCCTCAGCCCTTCCTAAGGAAGCTACTAGAGCAGGGGTCTGCAGACTGGCCCACTGTGCCAAATCAAGCCCCCTGCTTGATTTTGTAAAGAAAGTTTTATGGGAACAAAGTCATGAGGGGTCATTTCTATGTTGTCTATGGATGATTTTGCATTACAGTAGCAAAGCTGAGTAGTGTCACACAGACATTGTGGCCCAGGAACTTAAAATAATTCCTATATCTCCCTTTACAGTGTCTGCCAAGTACTCTTGCAAAAGATGAGCTGGGATTGTGATCTCACACTCGAGGACAGGGAAAACTTCACCAAAATATCTGATGGTGAGTATTTTACATATATTATTAAAATCAAGGTGGAGGAAAAGGGAGAAGACTAATGTACACAAGTTTTATGTTGTGAAGAAATAGAAATTGTGCAACTAAAAATAAGAGAAAGGAGAAAAATACAAGAGGATAAATTCAAAAAAGAAGAGAATAGAACAAACTTCCTTTATCATAACACAGCAGATGAGTGTTAAACGATACTGGTGGAAAAAGGCATGGACTCGATAGTAAAGTGCTGAGAAAACAGGAAGATTTTTTTTAAAAATGCACTAAACATGAGCAAAAGTATGTCTTAATGATAAAAGCCAAAATTCATGGGGATAGAGTATAGCTCAGTGATAGAGTGCATGCCTAGCATGCCCTAGGTCCTGGGTTCAATCCCCAGTTCCTCCATTAAAAAACAAATAAATAAATAAACCTAATTACCTCCTCCTCCTCCAAAAAAATAAAAATAAACAAACAAAAACCAAAATTCACAATGAAGATATAACCCTTAGGAATATTTATGCACCAATAACACATCAATCACCTTTACAAAGCAAAAAGGCAAGGAAACATAGATAAAATAATAGGAGATTTAATGAGAGTAACAATAGGAGGTTTAACACATCAATCTCAGTACAAAACTGGTCAAATAATATAAAAAGAGTAGGGATACAGAGAATCTAAAAAAATCGATGAGACAGAAAGCTAATCAATAAGGTAAATATATATGTGTGTGTATATATAAATATACCCTGAGATTAGAGAATATATTCTTGTCAAAAATGGACCATAATTTTCTCCCAGAGATGACATCATTAATTTCTGTAAAGTAGAAATATCACAAACAATCCTTTCTAATCACAATGCAACAAAAGTTAGGAGCAAAAACCGCAAACAGAAAAGCCCTTCCACCTAAAAATTTTTTAAAGCTTATGTTTTAAAATGTTGAACTAAAGAGAAGATACAAACTGAAGTTACAGAAATTTTTTAAAAGAATGACTATGACAAACTACATATCAGAATCTATGAAATACATTTAGATCAGTGATCAGGGGCAAATTCACAGCCATATATATTTTTATGAGTAGAAAATATTTTTAAATGAATATAAAGAATTTACTATGGTTTCAAAACTAAACAAAACACCTCCATCCAAAAGAACAACTAAGTAAAGCAAAAGGTCACACAAGGAAAGAAATAATAAATACAAAAGCAAAAATGAATAAGATACAGAATCGAAAAACAAATCAAAATTCTGGTTTTTGAAACAGGCATACCACTAGCTACCTTAATGAAAGAAGAAAGGGACAGATCACAGATATACAAAATAATAAGTGACTAAGGGTAAATAATCATTGAAACAGAAAAAAAAAAGAGATTATTTCACAAACCTCTATGCTAATACATTTGAAAATCTACATGGAATAGATAGCTTCCCAGAGAAATATAGATTACCAAAATTCTAACTCTAGTGTTAGAAAGCTTAAATTAGCCAATTTTCATAGAAGAAATAGAAAGAGTTATTAAGGAATTATGCCCAAGACACGTTTTGTTTCAGATGGTTTTACAGATGAATTCTAGTAAACCATCAAAGATCACATAGTACCAAAGCTCTGTAAGTTACAGAACACTGAAGAGGAGGGAAATGTCCCTAAATTCTTTTATGAAGCAAGTATAACACTAACAGGTAAAATGCAGATATAAAAATACTAAAAAGAAATAGCAAACATCCAACAATACATTTAGAAGTTAATATTACTGTGACCAAGTGGGATTTATCCTATTCCATTAATACGAAGTTGGTTCTATATTAGGAATTCCACTGATATAACTCACCACAGAAATACACTTAAGGACAAATATCATATGATTATCACCATATATGCCAAGCAAACCTTTGGGAAACTTCACCACCCATTCATGCAAAAAAAAAAAAAAAAATCTCAAGAAAATAGCAATGAAGGGTGCTTTCTTAACATGATAAAAGCTATATAATTAATTTCTAATGCCAGTATTTTATTTAATGGGAGACCACTAGAGATTTTCCACTAAGGTCAAGAACAAGAAAATATGCCTACTATTTCATTCCTATTGAATTTTGTAATACAAGAATTAGGCAGTTAGGGGGAGGAGGGTATAGCTCAGTGGTAGAGTGTGTGCCTAGCATGCAAGAGGTCTGGGTTTAATCCCCAGTACCTCCATTAAAGATAAATAAATAAATAAGCTTAATAACCCCCCAAATTTTTAAATAAGTAAATAAACATTTTAAAAAAGAATTAGTTGATTAGAGAAATCAACTAAATTTATAAGAATGGATAACAAGAAGTAAAGCCACCTCTATGTGCAGATATTATAGTATACCTGAAAAGCCCTACAGAAACAATGACAAATTATGTAAAACAATGAGAAATCAGCAAGGTAGTAGGCTATAAAGTTACATACAAAAATCAAAATAGTCTTTGTGTACACACACACACAAGCAGCTGGAGGACACATTAGTTAAGAAAATCCCATATACAATAGCAAAAACAAAGATTAAATGCATAGAAATAAATTATGCATTTAAAATGAGAAATAATGAGAGCATCTATACAAGAAAAAATTTAGACACTCCTGAACAACGTAGAAGGAAACGTGACCATTCAATGACCCTGGGTAGAATAGCTGAAAATTAAAAAGATGTCAGTGGTCCCTAAACTCAAGTAAAAATTTAATATACTCTCAAAAATATCAGCAATTGTTTTTATGGAGTTAGGCAAGCGGATAATAAAGTTCATATTAAAAAAACATGCAATAATAGCCAGATACAAGTGAAAAAGAAAATCTGTAAGTGGGGAGTAATGATGCCAGACATTAAAGCATACTGTAAAGCCTCTGAAATCACAACATCGTGGTACTGGTACATGAATAGACAAATAGCCCGGTGGAATAGAATAGAATAGAAAATGCAGAAATTCACTCAATTATATACGGACATTTTAGTACATGATAAAAGGGCGTGTAAAATCACTAGGGCAAAGATGGACATTTAATAAATGATGCTGGAACAACTGAGACATTTGGGGAAAAATCAATGCAGAGCTACATCTCACACCATACACAAAAATAAATTGTAACCAGGCTAGGAATCTAAACATAAAAAATGAAACCATAACAGTCTTGAAGGAAATATGGCAGAACTCTTGTTTAACCTCAGTGTAGGGAAAGCCTTTCTAACTGTGACTCCAGTTCCAGGCTCAATGAAAGAAAACAATGATCAATATGGCTACACAAAACATTTTTATATGTATGGCAAACACATCATAAATAAATCAAAAGGAAATTGACAAACTGGGATAAAGGATTTGCAGCCTCCACCACAGGCAAATGAATAATAGCCCAAAGATATATAGAACTCTTACATACCGAAGGACAAAGAGGTCAAATTTCTGCAGGAAAATGTGGAAAAGATGGGACAGATAATTCACAAAAAACATAAAAAACAGTCCTCAAAATATAACGAGTCAAACTTACTCACAGTTGGACAAATGCCTATTAAAACAACGTCAAGATACCACCTCTCAGCTACCACCCTGACAAAGCTCACAAAAGTAGGGCAAAATGTTCTGTTAGTGAAGCTGTGGGGAAACAGTCACTCTTATACATTGCTGGTGGGAACAAAGACCAGTAAGTACAACTGTTCTGGAGAGAAATTTGGAAATACCTAACAGAACTACATACGCACTTAACTTTTGGCCCAACAATCATACTGCTGAAAATATACCTTGAAGATACATTTCCACCAATACAAAAATACATACACCCAAGGTTATTCACTCCAGCATTGTTTGTAATTCCAAAATGTTGAAAACAACTTAAATGCCCCTACATAGGTGAGTGGTTGGATGCGAGTGATACACCCATTTAATGGAGCCCAATGAAGCTGCAAAAAAAGAATGATGATTGGAAAAAGGAATTATTTTATGGAATGCTGTTAAGTGAAAAAGGAAAAGTGCAAAGGAGCATTTTAAAATGCCATCTTTCATTTAACATGCAAGGCAATATAAGAAAACATATACATATCTGTTCACTTGTGCAAAGTAAATAAAGGAAAGATTAAACCAGAAACAGAAGAGGTTGCTCATCTAACTGGGAGTGTGGGAGAGAAGTGGTGAATGGAAAGGGAGTAGAAGGGATGTGGAGTGACACTTACCCTGAGTAGATGTTTTTGGTGTAGCCCTGACTCTTTGAGTAACAGTATTAATTCACAAATCCCAAAATTAAATAAACAATTAAAATCAACTAGGATGTGGGGAGGGGGCAAACTCAAATGTACACATGAACAAATTAACCTAATTATATGACAAATGAGTATCTTAACCACACTGAAGAGGTGAGGAAAAAAATAGCTAAGCTAAGGAATTTGGGAAAACAGTACTTAGACTGCATCCTCTGAGGCTTAAGACATAAAGAATTGTACACAAACACAAGGTATTACATCTGCTTCTGACAGGGGTATTGGTTAGCATTTCTGCAACTACTTCATGTATACGTCTGGACTCAACAAACAAGTAAATATTGTAGATAATGAGAGCCATGTCAGAAAAAGAAGTTACAAATAAAGCTAGAATGGATTAAAAGATGAAGTATCATCAGTGAGAGCTCCTGGATTTTAGTATCTATACGTATGGGTAGGTGGAGAAATACGGAAGTGTCTGTAAGCATGAGTATATACATACAATATATTTCCCTCCTTTGTTGATGGAGAGGGAGGACCTAGCAGCAAGGAAGACACACTGACATACAAGTTTCTAAATGTTCTCCTAGAAAAGGAACCAGGGCTCCTTGCAGAAGTGGTTTGATTTCAGGGCCGAGATGGGGAAAAAAACAACATAAGATGAACGTGAACATCTTATGGTGCCAGTAAGGAAACGTACAAAAAAGGAGCAGGTCATGTGGAAAGAGGACAGAACCAACCAAACGGAAACTCGCAAGATCAAAGCTGGAACAATTCAAGAAACTAAATAATGATATAATTTGATTATAAGTCATAGTATAAAATAGTTATTCAGGAGTCGATACTGACTTAAAAATTTGAATAAATTATTTGCTTCAATAATTTGAAATAAATTTTATACAATAATTTTTATAAATATTTTGAAATTTTATGAACAAATAAATGGAGGAGAAAAGGCAGCTCTCAGAATTCCAATGAACAAATGTAGCAGGAATGAGGAAACAGAAAGTCATCATTAGGTAATAACTGCCGTAGGCAAATTTCCCTGATGGAGCCTAAAGGTAGTGAATAAAAGCCCGAGAAGAAACAGCATATTTTCAGTCTTAAAGTATTTCGTACATGATATTTATTACTTACAAATGAGAAAACAGTCCATTACAATGGAGCAACAGAGTTGTCACTCCCTTAATCAAGTGATGCAGATGAATATCATTATTACAACATACGGAGACCAGGTATCCCCTGACATGATGCTCGGGAAGGGAACAGAATCACTTTTGCAGTATTGTGGTACAAGACTCAGAATTAAAGCACCATAACATGTATGCCTTGACATCCTGGGGAAAACCCAGAGGGCCTCGAATGGACGAACCACAGGTTGCCGCCCCTCTTGTGCTCTCAGGGATAAGGTCCCTGGGCAAAAAACCTGCCTTACCATGGACACTGGCCACAGTGCCTGCTGACCCCTGACTGTCAGGGGTCAGGTCCCCACCAGCCCACAGAATTAACAAACCAGCCAGTCACATCCTCCCAAGTGAACCAAGAGTCACTTTGTCCTCTTGTTACTACAGACTGCCCCCCACAGCCCCTGCCTGTCCACTCTCCTCCAGAGCATGACTCCTGTGAGGCTCCACCTGGTGAGTAGTGTCCCCCTCCCCCAGGCTGTGAGGAAATGTTACTGATAAACCGCTGTGGAGAGCATCAGTCCAGTGCCGTGCGTTCAGTCACCCCCATTAGCACTAGGGTGGAAATCCCTCCAGCACCAATGGGGCGAAGGAGGAGGAAAAAACGGGAATTTTTGCCCAAAATGTGTAACATCTATCTAATCATAAGAAAACATCAGACAAACTCAAATTGACAAGACATTCTATAAAATACCTGATTAGTGTGTTCACAAGTGTCCAGGCTGGGAAAGACCTAGAAAGACTGCGCAACTGTCAGCCTGGAGAAGACTGAGGAGAAATGCTGGCCAAACGCAGTGTGGAATCCGGAATGGGATCTGGGAATAGAAAAAGGACATTACTGCGGCAAATGGTGAAATTCAAATAAACTATGTACATTAGTTAATAGTACTGTATCAATGTTAATTTCCCAGTTTTGGTAATTTTCCTATGATTATAGATGTTAACATTAGGGAAATCTGGGTGAGGAGTTTCTGTACTAATTTTTGCAACCTTTCCGTAAGTCTAAATTCCAAAATGAAAAATTAACCCCCCCCAAATCGGTGGTTAAAGGAATGGTTATTCCATAAATGACACTGTTTAATAATAGTTTAACCAAGTGAAATACAGTTAGGAGGATGGATAGTCAAACGGATAAATGCTCACGTCACATCATCCACTAAAAACTATTTCAAACAGCTTGGGAGAGCCCATTATAAGAAGTCTAAGTACAGTCATCTCCAAGATGCAGATGAATATTTATTTCTTCTTCAGATGAGAAAAGCATTTTTAAATATAAAAGAAATGAAACACAATAGAAATATATACACACACACACACACACACACACACACACACACACACATACATACAATAAAATATTTACAATTGTAAGTCTGAGAGAGCAAAACTAACCGCAAATAAAACTAAGATCCCAAGGAGGAATATAATTTTTTTAATAAGAGAAAGGTTGACGAAGGGATTTTCAAGAAAGAGCACAAAATGATTAACCCTACGAGTAAAGCGAGTCACACGTGAGGACAGACGGATGCACAGCGGTCAAGAGGAGGGTGGAACATCGAGCAATGCAGCTCGATTGCCTTTCGTATTAATGCCTAGATCTTGACCCCAGCTAACTTAATTTAAGCCAACATCCTCGTAACTGATAGAAAGAATACTGTTGTAATTTACCTGATTGGAAGAAGATCGGGAAACACTTGAGGAGTCCAAGACCCGGCAGTCTACCTTCCTCTCCCGAGCTTGCCGCGAACTAGACTCGGCGTCTTACCGGTTCCCTCTAAAAGTTAAACTCGTTGGGGGAGGACCTGGATTGGCGCAGCTCAGGTCAGGTGACCCCACATCAGTCAATCATCTCTGCTCTGGGAGGCGGGGCCTGACTCCTGACCCGCCCAGAGGCCCCGAGTTGAGAGAGGGTTATGCGTGAGAGGGTTCCGCTCAGGCGCCAGCCCCGCCCTCCTACCTTCCCTTGCGGGGAAAGCGAGGCACAGTGCCTCTCCCTATGGCCTGGGACTGCCTGGCCAGCCTTTCTGCCAGAAAGCACAGAGAACTAATGCCCAAATTGTTGGGCTGCGCCTCAGAGGGTAAGAACTTAAAGAACGAGTAGTCACTGGATGACAAAAAGCCCTCAGACATTAGTCCGCCCTGGGGCTATGCTATGTTAAACAAGGGGTCGAGTCTCCACCGAGACAGGAAAAATGGATTCTGGCCTCTGTCCAGTAAAGCCAGCATAAAATTTACATTGGCATTTAGCAAAAGGATCCTAAAGGAGAAGATTTTCACCCTCTAAAAAAAAAAACCTGTCCCACCCATCGCAAGCATAAAGGTAATAGAATTTGTTTACAACCCTCTCCCGGACTCCCGACTCCACCCCTTCCCTAATGTTTCCTTTTGTCTTCTGCATTGTTTACCACCTTTTGGAATACAATGTGTTTTATTCATATGTTGTTTTTTAAATTGTCCATCTCCCACGGTGGAAAAATATATATTCCAGGATGGCAAAAATCTTTGTTTATTTGTTCATTAATGTATCCTAAGTGCCTATAGTAATGCCTGGTTCACTGGATACTTGAATATTTGTTAAATGAATTTTTCTCCAGCCACGCAAGCCTCTTTTTCGTTCCTCTAACACTAAGTCATCCAGCATGTTCCCATATCATGTTTTCATGTAAAAGCCTGCTCCTAGATAGCCCTATAACCACCTTAATTCACATCTCTGGTCACCTTATCAGACTAGTCTTACTTTTCTTCATCACACTTAGCATTTGATCACAGCTTTTATTTGTTTCACTTTTCTTTAGTTTTGTTTTTTCTATTTTCTTCCTTAAACATTTCTTTCTAATACTCTTAATTGCAGGTAAAGAAGTAGTCCCACCAGGACTCTTAATTTTTGCAGTACAACGTCATCTTTCAGTAGATGGGATAATGGCATCAAATATCTTAAGATTGGATCCCTGGCTTTAGGGCTTCACTACTTAGCATCTACATGACCTTGGCCAGGCACATTAACTTTTTCAAGATTTCATCATCCATCTTCAAAATGACAATGACAATTGATGTGACCTCTCAAGTCTCTTGATGGGGCTTCATTCAGAGAATGCATAGAGAGGACTTAGTAGAACACTTGATAGTGTTGACAAATGGATGATTATGATAATTATCATTGACTGTAAGTTATCAGATTGAATGTCTAGAGATCTAGGGTTCTTCCTATTCTCTATTTCTTAAAAATATTTTGTGATTTCCAAGAAGACACCTTAAACCACACTGTGCTTTAAATTGCGCTTCAGTCAAAAGGAATACTGAGCCCTGTCAATACTATTTACCATAAGCAGTTTAAGGACAATGTAAGTCTTTAACTCACCATGAACCCAGTATCACTTTTTCAATGGGTAAAGGCCAATTAAAGTGCTTAGGGTGTCCAGAAAAACAATTCTAAAGAACCCCAGGCAAGGAAAGTGCAAATCTTGTTCTCCCTTCCTCAAAGGACAAGACATTAGCCCAACCTAGTGTCAGGTTCTGCCTAGACAATTCCAAATAGAAAATAATTGAGAGGTTGGATCGGAGTGCCATTTGTACAGACAGAAACTGGGCAGGGTGCAATGATACTGCGCTCAGCATCCTTCTCTAGGTGGACTATTGCTTGCTGAAAATCAGAACAGCAGAAACTTTTCAAATGGATAATTTTAAGCTCATTTTTTCCTCTCATATTCCCTAAAAGAATTTTGAAAACAGCCTTCTCATATTTTTAATTTACAAAGGATGTGATTTCTGGTATATCATAGATATACCAGATAGATGTGTTTTATATATTCTTCTTCTAAATTTTGGCATTGCAAGTATAGTTCAATCAATTATGGAAAATGCTCAGTATATGACTCAGTTGGAAAACTATAGTTCTCACTGAAAAAAAATTTTCATATATGAACAGAATTTCCATTTATAAGTAAAAGTCTGACTTCATTTTTCAATTTCAGTAAATGTATAAATGACACTCTATGACATCTTCTTTCTGAATCCTGAAACTAATATTGGTAGGTGGATAGTAAGACAGTAAGTAAAGTAGAAGAAGCCCATTTTGCTGCCTCAACACTATCATTTCCCAGGATCTATGCAGTTTCAGTCAGAGATACACTATTTTTGAGTTCTATAATTTCCACTTCTTTCTTTCTTATAACTTCCACTTCTTTGTTGAGATTTTCAATTTTTTCTTCATTTGATTTAAGAGAATTTGTAGCTGCTTGTTAATTACTTTTAAGATGGTCACTTCAAAATTCTTGTCAGTTAATTCCAACATCATTCACTTCAGTGTTGGCATCTGTACATTGTCTTGTATTATTCGAGGTGTGATTTTCTTGATTCTTGGTATTGTGATCTCTCATATCCTGAGCATTTTGGATACCACATCGTAAGACTCCAGATCCCATTTAATCTTCATTTTTCCATAATTTTTGGGTATAACACAGAGTGGTGTGGATTGTATGTTCAGATTTCTGCTCTGATACCACGCTAGCGGAAGTGGATTATTGATCACACTGTGTCCGTGGTAGCTGAACTCCCCCTCCAGCCCTGTGATACCTTTCAAACGAAAGAGAGGCACCAATTCACAACACTTTGTTGCCTCAGAATGAGAGTGTAAGCTCAGTTCCCCCGGGGCCCTTTTGACACCAGGGAAGGATGAAGGGAAGGGCAGGCTACAGGGCTGGGGCAAGAAGCTTGGCTAGCTTCCCACTGGTCTCTGAGACATCAAGGGAAGGAAGGGAAAAGCTGAGTGCCAAGCAACCCTGCCTCCCACTCCTTGGTTCTGTCTTGATGTTGGGTGGAGGTGGAGGCTCACTTCTCAGTAGGGCCCAGCACACAAAGAGGGTTGAGGGAGAAAGTGGAGTGTTGACTAGTCCCACCTCACACCACCTCATTAGTGCTGGATGGGTGTGGAGGTTCAGCTTACCTCTGGGCATCACTGACACCAGAGATGGGGATAAATGGAATGCTTACTAATCCCAATCTTGAACGCCTTGTTCAGAGTCATTGCCGTTGAGTGGAGGTGGAGGCTCAGCTTGCTGCTGGACCCCTCTGACACTACCCTGACAGGTGAATTGGGTGGGTGTCATCTTCTTCAGAGAGGCAGGGTGGAAGATTAGCTCCTCTCCTGGCCTCTAAATCCTCAGGGGTTAGGATGAGGTTTTTCCATTGCAGTTTGGAGACGGGGTGCATTATTACCAAACAGGTTTTCTATATTTAGACTACTCTTTTCATGGTCCTTTGGCCAGAGGAACAGACTTTTCTTAGAGCTTTGTGTCTGTCAGTATTGTTGGTTCTGAGCCGGAGGCTTCTGCAGTGCCCATCTGGGACATTTGGGAGGAATTAAGAAAATTGAGGGGACTCATTCTTGTGTCCTGGTTCCAGTCCCAAG
The DNA here is from genome assembly GCF_009834535.1 of Camelus ferus. Taxonomy (NCBI): domain Eukaryota; kingdom Metazoa; phylum Chordata; class Mammalia; order Artiodactyla; family Camelidae; genus Camelus; species Camelus ferus. The sequence continues at coordinate 71,489,994 of NC_045732.1, read as the reverse complement.
GGCACTAACCAGTTCATCGTCCCCTTTCACCTTTTTGAGTTTCCTTTGCTTGTTTGCTATGCTATATCCAGGGTGTTCTGATGTAGAGATCACTTGGGAGGATTGGGACTACTCAAGCTGGCTGGGAATGGAAGTTTCGAGGACATTGGTCAATTATATTTTTATGACTCTAGTGAGCCTGCCAAGATCTGCTCATCTTTTGATCATCCACTGGTTGGAGAGCCATTGCTTGATAAGAAAATGTAACATCAAGCTTGCTTTTGCAGGGCTTTGCTTCTCCTTGAACTTCCTGATGCCTGAGGTGCTATGACCCATGATGGGCTCTTTCTGAAACGTGACAGGTCAGATTTATTTTCTGTGTATTCGGGTTTCCAAGTATGATATTTATTTAACTAAGTTATATTTATTTTTTAAAAATATGTTTCTCTAAGTAGTTACAGAATACTAGTGGGAACCACTCCGTTTTGCTATTCCAAGTTTTCTCAACAAATGGAAGTCTAAAAGATCTGCTCGGGTTTGCTGATGGAATTCATGAATGAAAACTTCAGCTGCAGGGGAGAGACTGGTAAACTTTTCTTTCAGTTTAGAGACTGGTATCCTAGTTTTGATAACAAGTTTCAAAACTGAAAGCCTGTGAAATCTTCGAAATATGAAAAAGAGTATTAAGCTTCTTTTGTTTAATAAATTCCATGGGTTGGGGAGGTGGGTCATGAAATTCTTGAGTAAAGGGAACAGAATGAAGAGATTATTATTTGAAAACACAGAAAGCTCCTATACAAATAATTTAAAAGACCAAGTATCCATTCTTGGTCATCTCTTTGCAATGATTTTTTTTCCTGTAGAGTTTGTTTGCAAATGCATTTGTGTCTGATTTTGCATTAGACTCCTTCGTCAGGTTGTGAAGCTTAAGCTGTGAGCTCTCTGTGTGTCTTCAGGTCTGTAAATGAAAAGCCTTTCCTCCTAAGTTTGTAAGAGTGTAATATTTCTTTATACTTAGAAGAGTTTAGTAAATTTGATTATTTTCCTAAATTAATCATATCCTAGTCTGTTTGGCTTATTGCATCTCAAAAATGCTTAGATAGCTAGATATTTTTAATAAAAAGAAATACAATAATCCTCAGAGTAGAAGTTGATCTTCTATTACTTTAAATGAGTCGGCATTTCAATATGAGATCAGTATACAAAAATCACTTGTCTTCTACACACTTGCAATGAGCAATCTAAAATGAAATTTAAAAATCATTTCTATTTACAGTTATATCAAAAAAATATATGTATGAGTTAATTTAACAAAAAAAATCACAAAGTCTTCATCTGAAAACTACAATCTACTGTTGAAAATAATTAAAGATATAAATAAATAGGAAAATACCCCATGATCATGGATCAGAACATTAAATATTAATATGGCAATACTCCCCAAATTGATCTACAGATATAATGCAGTGTCTGTAGGAAACACAGCAGATTGCTTTGTAGAAATTAACAAGCTAATTTAAAAATGCATATGGAATTTCAAGGAAACCAGATTAGTCAAAACAAACTTGAAAACGGACAAAGCAAGAGAACTTACAGTTCTCTATTTCGAAACTTACCACAAAGCAATGGTAATCAAGAGACTGTGATACTGGCCCAGGGATATACATAGAGCTCAACAGAACAGAATGGAAAGTCCAGGAACAAAACCATGCATCTTTGGTCAACCAATTTTTGACAATGGTTTCAAGGCCACCCAATGGGAAAAAAGAATAGCTTTCTCTGCTAATGCTGCTGGGACAACTAGAGAGCTACATACAAAAGATTGGAGTTGGAACTTTACCTCACACTATATACAAAAATTAACATGAAATGGATGAAAAAACTAAATGTGAGATCTAAAACCATAAAATTCATAGAAAAAGATATAGGGATAAATCTTCATGACCTTGGATTTTGCAAAGGAGTCTTAGATATGACAACAAAAGCATAAGCAAGAACATATACACAGTAGGGACATTATCAAAAGTGAAAACTTTTGTGCTTCAAAGGACACCATCAAGAAAGTGAAAATAAAAAAGAAAGAAAGAAAGGAAAAGAAATATTGACAAAAAAAAAAAAAAAGAAAAGAAAGAAAGTGAAAATAGCACCCACAGAATAGTGGGAATTATTGGCAAATCATATATTTGATAGGAGACTTATATCCATAATATGTAGGAACACTTACAACTCAGTAATAAAAAGACAAATAACCCAATTTTTTAAATGGGCAAATGATCTGAATAGACATTTCTCCAAGGAGGGTATTAAAATGAACAATGCGATGCTCAACATCATTAGTCACTGGGGAAATCAAAACCACAAGGAGATTCTACTTCAAACCCAATAAAATAGCTGGAATCAAAAAGTCAGGATGTGGAGAAATCAGGACCCTCATACACTCCTGGTGGGAATGTAAAATGGAGCACCCACTTTGTAAACAGTCTTCAAGTTCCTGAAACAAATAAACAGAGTTACCATACAACCCCATAATTCCACTCTAGGTATATATACAAGAGAAATGAAAATATATGTTCACATGAAAAATTATAGGTGAATATTTATAGCAGCATTATTCAAAATAGCCAAAAGTGGAAACAATCCAATTGTCCATCAACTGACAGAGAGATAAACAAATTGAAGTATATCTACACTATAAAATATTAATCAGAAATAAAAAGGAGTGACTTACCATTTTATCTTACAACAGAGATCAACATTGAAAACAGTATGCCAAGTAAAAGAAGCCAGTCACAAAAAACTATGTATTACATAACTTCATTAACATAAACTGTCTAAAATAGAGAAATCTTATGAAGACAAAGTAGATCATTAGGTGCTTAAAGCTTAAGGGATGGGAGTATAAGGGGTGACAGCTCAAAGGTTAGGTGTTTCTTCTTGAAGTGATGAAAAAATTCTAAAATTGACTATGGTGGTGGTTGCATATTTCTGTGAATAGACTAAAAACAATTGTATAGCTTGGGTAAATTGTGTGATATGTGAATTATACATCAATAAGGCAGTTAAATGCACAAAAGAAATAAAAACAAAAAACACAGATCTATATATTTCACAATTTAAAATATATTTTAAATAGACAATCGAAGTCTATATCTATTAAAAGAAATTGAATCAATAATTAATGAATTTCCAAAACAGAAAGTGTCAAGCGCAGATGGCTTAATAGGTGAATTATACCCACACATTTATGGAAGAAATTGTACTAATTTTCTATAATCTCTTCCAGAAGATAGATGCAGAGAGAGTACTTCTTAACTCATTCTATGAGGCCAACATTACTGCAATACCAAAACCAGAAAATGATGTTACAAAAAAGGAAATCTACAGACCAGTATTTCTCATGAAGATACATGCAAAAATCCTCAAGAAACTATTAGCAAATAGAATCTAACAATGTATAAAAAAAATTATACAGCATGACCACATGGGATTTATTCCCGGTATGCAAGGCCGATTCAACATTTGAAAATCAATTAATGTAATTCCTCACATCAACAGCCTAAGGAAGAAAACTCATGGTTACATTAATGGATGCAGAAGAAGTTTTTGACGAAATCCAACACCTATAAATGATAAAAGCTCTCAGCAAACTGGGAATAGGGAGTAATTTCTTCAATCTAAAGGGTTTGAGGGCAGCTGGGGAGGTCACCAGTGTTAATAAGAGTAATGAACATAGGCACTTACCAGGCATAACAACTTGGGGAAACAATCCCGGATGGCACTGTCCAACACCAAAAAAAAGAAAGAAGTGATTGACCGGTCAGGGTGGTGAAGCCTCTCTCTCTCTCTCTGTCCCTCTGTCTCCTTCCCTCCTGGGTACCTCCCACCTAGACTGCCTTGACTCTCTTCTCCAGGTGCCACAAGAAGCAACAAGGAAGCAAGCTTCCTTCGCCTCCCTTCCTTCCTGCAGGTCCGCACTGAAGGCTCTGGAGAAAAGAGGGAATGGGGTGGGAGCCCAGGGCTTTGCTACCTCCCTGGGGGTCCAGCATTCTGCCAAGACCAGGACACCCCCCAGGGATGGCCCAGGATGCTGAGGCAGGGAGGCCAGTGAGGCAGCGAGGGAAACGGAGGGGGATGAAGACAGAACAGGAGTTAAGGAAGGAGAAGAAAAGATAGAGACATAGGGGCATAGAGACAAGGGAGAGAGAGAAAGCAAAGTGAAGGGAAGGGAAAGAACCTCTCCCGTAAGGGGGTAGGGGTTAGGGAAGAAGAGAGAAGAAAGGGGAGCTGGCTCCCCTGCTGCAGCCCTTTCCTTTACCTGCCCCCGCATGTCCCAGGGGCCCGAGGTAGGGATGGAAACCATGCACATGTTGGGCTGGGGGCCTGCTGGATGCTGGTTGAGTCTGTCACCTGTGTGAGCTCAGTCTGAGCTGAACGTGGGAAACAGAGCAGCCACGGGGAGCAGACCTTCCCCAGAAGGAGTAAAGAGTCAGCTCCCAGCTCAGTGTGGGGCTGAGTGAGGGTCTGTGACCCATTCTTATGATAACCGCCTTCTCTCCTGACGGTCTCTGCACCTGTCTTAGTTGGTTCTTTACCTGAAGAATCATATTTGTCTCAGGCTACCCAAGGCTCCTCTGAAGGACCAGGCAGGATGATGTAACTGTGTTGGGACAGAGGGGCAAGTGCCCCTGAGAGCCCTGTGCTTCTGTCTCCTCCACCACCTCTGCCCTCTGACTTCCACTCCTACCTAAGGAAGACCTCTGCTCACTGGTGGTGGCCAACTTCTGGCTCTTTGACTCAGGGAACCCTGATTTCTCCCAGGGAGGGCCCAGTTCCTGGCATTTGGCTAGAGAAGTGGATGTCATGATGGCAGCTAAATAGGACCTCAGCCCTTAGCATGGAGAAGGGCTGCCCCCACGTGAGCCTGGGATTGGAGGGGGGGTGCTTTAGGAGCAAGGCAAGGAGCACTACTCTTGGAGGAAAGCTCCATCTCAGCATAGATTAGGAAGGCCTGCCTCAACATTAAACTCCAGCAAAGACTCCAGAACCTCTAGCCCCCATACTGTCAACCTGAGGTACTGATGATGAGTTACTCCATCTTCTTGGCAGGAGTTTCCACCTCTGCATTTAGACAACTCCCCTGGTCCTTCTGCAGTCAGCTTATTTTGTGTTGTCACTTTTCTGAACCTGCCCTTAGATGATTGAAAATATTAACTCCTAGTAATAAAAAGGATAACTTTTATAACCCCCAGCAAAATACCTAGCGTTTCTCCATGAGACTAATACAACTCCTTCTGACCTGCCTCACCTGTATATTCTCTGTACTTTGCCAAGGTACTCACTATGATCTCAAACCACCTCCCTGAGGTTCCATCTTCCCAGCTGTACATCTCTTTGGGGGAATTATTCGTCTCTACATATTAGCATAGATATGGTCTTGATAATGCCATTGGTTCATCGGTAGAATTTCCCTGAGGTAAACCCATAGGCGCAGAGCAGGTATTATGGTAGAGGGTGGAACAGATGGGATAGGGAGCAGATTTATCTCCCCTGCCCTAGATAGTAACCATCACTCTAGCTCTTCTTCCCTAAAAGCTGTCACTCTTGAACTTGGGCAACAACAAACTGTACTGGCTGGGTGGCCTGTCTGACATTGGAAGGCTCCCACAGTCAAGATTCTGAACCTCTCCATAAACGAGGTGATAAGGAGCCAGATCAAAGTTGGGTTGAGAGTGGGCGTAGTGCTCATCAGAGTGATGACAGGATACAGGTGACAGTACCTGTGGGGGAGGGTGGGGACCCAGGGAATTGGAGAGGAGGAAGGAGTCCATGAATGTTAAGAAAGTCTTCTACACACATTTGCTCTTTTGATGCCACCACCATAATAAAGCATTTAATCCAGTCCTAGTATTCCTCAGACTGCCAAGTTGGAGAAAGGAGAAGAATGAAAGAGTTAAATAAGTGGCCATCTATTCTGCTTGTTGATACATTGCAGCCTACTGACTACATAGAAGCCCATATGGACATCACTCATTGCTGTGTCTCCATCTTGCTCCTGGTAGGATGAAGGATGTATACTAAAACTGTCATGTTCAGACCATGCCATACTTCCCTGGGAAAGCATCCTGGGATTTACTCTTCTTTGAGATCTGATCTGGGAACCATACATCAATTTTCCAAATGCCAGAACAAAGTCCTAGGAAAATATCATGACTAATGAAGCAAAATCACTGATTTTTATGATCTAAAAAAGAGTATTAGACAGTTCTGAAAATGCTGGAAGAGCTCACTGTGGTTTCATTTCCTGGGATATGAGAGATTGGGAGGATCCACAGCCCAGGAGAAAGCAAACACAGTGGGAAGAACTTGGGCTGAGGGTCTAGTCTATGATGTTAGTTTGTACTCTGCCTTTTTCATGTTGGGTCACCTGGAAACATTTGCTTAACATCTCTAACCCTTATCTCCCTTCAATAGTCTAGGTGCATAATAAAATATGCCCTGAATGTTTGGTGCTGTGGTTCAAAGGTCAAAGGTAAATTCCCTGCTTGAAAGAAGAATTAGAAAAATAAAACATAGGTCTGAAGAAAATACAGAGAATGAAACCTGGAAAGACAGAATGATGGACAGCACCAAAAGAGAGTGGGTGAGAGTTAAAGGGGATATGGTGAATAAATCTAATACATGTTTAATTAGAGTCCAAGAAAGAAAGAGAAGAGTGGAGAAGTACTGGAAGAGATCATGTTTGAGAAATATCCAAAAGTAACAAAAGACATTGAATTGTTATAAACACACTAATAAGGGAAAAATACTTAAAGAAAAATATTACTATTAAAAAGATAGGGGGGAGGGTATAGCTCAAGTGGTAGAGCACATGCTTAGCATGCATGAGGTCCTGGGTTCAATCCCCAGTGCCTCCTCCAAGAATAAGTAAATAATAAATAAACCTAATTATCTCCTCCCATCAAAAAATTTTTTTAAAAAGAAAAGGTGAATATATCATAAAGATAAAAGTTTGATTCAATAAGAATATATTAATAAAGCAATTCTAAATTGGTGCACCTTTTATCATAGAAGCCAAAATACACACAGCAAAAACTGGCAGAAGTAAATGAAGGAATGAACAAATTGACAGTCACAGTGAGGCATTTTAACACAGCTCACTGCACTACAAGTAAAACAGACAGGCAAAAAAAATCAGTTAGATGGGGAAGTTTTAAACAACATGAGTAATAAAATTAATTCAATCAGAATAGAACACTGCACATAACAACTATGGATAAAACATTCCAGAATATGCTTGGCCATAAAGCAAGCCTCAAGAAACTTCAATGGGAGTACTACAATGTACCCTGAAATGTTGCTGTGAGGATTCAGAGGTAATGGTGGGGTCTCTGCCCCTCCCCGACCCAAATACAAATCCCAAGCATTCCAACACTTTCCACCCCAGTGACCCTCCCCACTCTCCAAATCTTTCTCCTGAGACATATCAAAGATAAACAAGGCCAAACACTAGTAAAAGTGATAAGGACAGTGGACAGTAACTATGGAGGGAAGAGAGTCCAGTGTGAACTGAACTCAGATCCGTGAAAAGATGCCTGGAGACTTTTTACAGGTGGGGCTGTACTAAGGGAAAGTCACTGAGCAGCAGTGGCGCGGGGCAGAGGGGCTAGTCCCTGTGATGAGGCCACTTGGATTTGTTAATTGGCACTTACCTGGAAGAGAAACAATCTTCTCATTTTTACGACAGGAGGCAGTGGTGTAAGTTGAAGCAAGGCGCTGACACTTTAGTTAGGCTCTTATGTACCACAGGGACTGGGAACAAAAGTTACCTCCCTGAATGTTTGCACTTCAAAGAGATGGCTCTCACATCCTTGAGGAAACATTTATATCTCAGAGGGGAGATAAAGGATTAGCAAATGCAAGATTTCTAACTGCTCTAAGAGTGGGTATTGACTGGGGCCTATCTGCCTACTACCAAGGTTTAGATGGAGCAAACAGTAAATTCTATTGTTCGCACTCAGCTTTTTCAGGCCTGCATTTAAAGGTGTATGTGGGGGTGGGAGGGAGCTGGGGTTGTCCTAGGGACAGAGCCTTAAGCTGCTAGAAGTCATGGTAGAGTTTGGTCGTCTCTTAGTGCAGAGATTTTGAAGGCTTGGTTATGAGCCTAGAGTTCTGCAGCTCGTAAGTAATCACATGACTTGGGCCTTTCCGCTCTAGCAGAAAGAGGATTTTACAACAGCCATGACCACAGCCACAAAAGGGGAAATTTGTCACATGTCAGCATGACAGGGCTCACTCAGCCTACATCCTCAGAAGAGTGGAAAACAGTCAACCTGAGCCCTTGCACCACCACCATCCATCTAAAGGGGAGTCCTCTGGGTTGAGGTGCTGAGGATCCTACCATCTCACCTGCCCTAGAGGGTCCTAAGGCCGAGACCTCATGGTGACCAGCTCACTCATAGTGTGGTGTGTAGACAGTGACCACGTCTTCACAGGGTGTCTGTGAGAATCTGTGGGATGGAGCCATGAGTTGTTAGAAAATCGAGAGCCAAGATGTCAAAGAAGCCAAGAATAGACCCCAAACTACCTTGTCAGGCCCACATAAGCAAGATGGATCCTCAGAAGTTCCTTCCCCAAGGGCCTAGAGAGGAGATTCCTGGGGGCCAGAGGAGACAGCTCCCAGTGTTTACTGCCCTCTGAGTTTGCCACAAAGACAGAGTCCTTACAAACCCAGCCACACATGCAGAGGCAGTTAGCGAGAGTCAGGAGAGCTGGGTCCCAGGTCCTTGTGGCTATAAATGCAGGGAACTCTGAGGGTCTGCTGTGTGCCAGGCCCTGTGCCTCCTGCTTTATATTCTCTTCCTTCACGTATTCTGATCAGGACTCTGATACGCGAATCACTAGGCCCTTTCCCTCTCTGAAGTTGCTGAGGCTTAGTGAAGTGTAGGAGTTTATAAGGTGTCATTCAGATGCTACATGGAGATGCAGACACTGGGGCTGATCTCTATTGAATGAGCACAACACCAGCATGGATAATTTTAATAAACTCTTACTGCAATATATGGGATTTTTTCTTAAGAAAGTGCATAGTTACAGAAAGATCTGAAAATAGCTGCATGACAGGAAATAAGTTCAGCCCATCCCGGAGAGGGCATACTAGGAACAGATATGGAAAGAATAAAAGAAATAGAAAACAGAGTTTAGTGGTCACTGAAATAAGAGTAGGGGGAAAAAAGTCATGCTTTTTCCTTTAAAAAAATGTGGTCAATGTAGATAGATGCTCCCTGTTGGTCAGAGCCGGAATTGGAACTCTGGAAGTCTCAAAGCAGCTGAATTTGCAAGGGGGAGGGAGTGAGGAAGGGGCTTCGGGCAGAACTGTCCATTTCCTAACAGTAATCTCTTCCTGAGTCTCTTTACCCTAAGAGAAGAAGTCCATTCCCCAGAATGAGCTGAAGAGACATCTGCATGAGAGTTGTAAACATTTTGGGTGATGGAAACGTAAGACAAAAATACACACACACACACACACACACACACACACACACACACACACACACAGAGATAAACTGTCAAGAGCTGTCAGCTTTTAAAAAAAAAGCATACTGTGAATATTTTTCAAAACCCAAAAATATATGAGAATTTTATTGTTACATTATGTTCGATTGTTTCAACAAATTTGGCTAATTACAAAACACTAAACACTACAAAGGTATATTCAAAAAATGAAATCATTCTGCATTTTCCATCTATATGATTCCATCACCATGATTCACCAATATCCAATGTTAAACAGATTGGTGTCAAATTTCCAGATGCATTTTTCCTTAGGTAATGTGGTTACCTACCTTAAACTACTTTAAAGCACTTAATGTTGGGCCAACTGACGTCCTTCAAAGTCCAATGACCCCCATTCCTAGGCTCTCAGATGCCTGACATTCTTCACTGGGTGTGTTTCCCCTAGCAAACTAATAGCCCCAGGTAATTCCTAACTTTATCAGAGTCAAACCCCACCTCCCTTCACGGACCCTAAACCTCTTACCTCACCTACAACCAATCAGAGACGTGCACAAGCCGATCAGGCATCTTGTGACCCAACCTTATAAAACACCCAACAACCAGCCGTCAGTGCTCACACAGGCACCTCTTGCCTGCGTGGCCCGCTGGTGCCTATGGCAGCGCACACCCTAATAAACTTTTTATTCTCATAGTTTACGTTTGGTAAATTCTTTTACCAACCCATGTGTCACCATGTCACTGACTGGTTGCCACATTTAATATGCTTGTATATTATTTTAAAAGTTATAATCACAGAATTTTTCTCAATATTGACTTTTTCACTTATGACATCTCCCAATTTTCTTTTCTTTTAGCTAATGTGGTTTGACACCTTTCCAGAAGTTTACTGGAGAATCATTTTGCATTTTAAGTGAATTATTTGTTGATACTTTCCTCCCCTTCTCTACTGATTAGCAAAAGTCTTCTTTGGTCAAGCATATTAGCATAGTCTGTAATACTGTTTATAAATATTTACTTTTCACACTTTTAACATTTCTTTTGGCAGTACAGAAATTGTTTAAATTTATTCACTGATTTTTTTTAATGTAAAAATTATGCAACTCATGAAAGAAAAAAAAATGAGCAACAGACAGTGTGGCATCAGCTACCAGGACTACTAGGGATTTCTGCATTCAAAGCATTAAGACCTTCAGGAAACAATGGAAAAAACTTAGACCTAATTACACACTTGTGAATAATGGAGATAATAACTGAATACTTGTTTGGCTTAAAGAAAACACCATAGAAAGTGTCTCTGACTAAAAATAATTCTATGAATGTTAACTTCTTTCTCTCCTTGGAGGTCACACCTTTTCCTGTGCTTCTGCCTGGGCCCCACACCCCATCATACCTTCTGGCTCTATACCCAAGCCTCTAGGTCTGCAACAGGATTTCATCTCCATCATCATCTTCACCACCAAGTGGATGGGTTGTTTATGTACATTGTGGGCATGATATAGATACCAATGGAATTAAAAACTAGCTGTGTGACCCCCTCCCCCCGAAAAGCTTTTAACTCTGTTACAAATTTATTTAGAAAAATTAGGGGTGGGTATAGCTCAGTGGTAGAGTGCATACTTACCATGCATGAGGTCCTGGGTTCAGTCCCCAGTACCTCCATTAAAAAAAGTGTAACTAGATTGCTAGAATGGGAGGCCACCGGGTCTGACTAAACTGACCACAGCTGACATTCAGAGCCTGATAGAAATTTTGGGGGGAGGCCTTCTTCCCTAAGCTAAGAGAGGAAAAGTAAAACATTCCAACATAGGTGAATGAATGTGTCAGTCCTTTGAAGAATGAGGTGGCCACCAAATTATTTGAAGAAACAAACAAAAACTCCTTGTTTTACAAATCTTGTCTTTACAAGATCAGAGGTGTGGCTCCAGAAATAATCCAAAACCCACCAATCTTTTTACCACTGCCCAAACCTCCCTATTTATCCTAAGAGGCTTGTAAGTATTGAGAAAAAAATTTTTTTCTGACCTTAACGGAACAAAGTCATCCTAGGATGAACTTGACTTTCTCCTCTTATGCCTTTAAAAAAATATTTGTATGTATTCTTTTTCATTATAGGTTATTACAAGATACTGAATATTGTTCTCTGGGCTATACAGTAGAAATTTGTTTGTCTATTTTGTATATAGCAGTTTGTATCTGCTAATCCCTAACTCCTAATTTATCCCTCTCCCACTCCTTTCCCCTTTGGTAATCATAGGTTTGTTGTCTTTGTCTGTAAGTAGGTTTCTCTTTTATGAATAAATTCATTTGTGTCATTTTTTAAGACCCCTTATAATTGATATTATGATATTCATCTCTAAAAATTTTTTTCATTGATTTAAAATCATTTTACAATGTTGTGTCAAATTCCAGTGTAGAGCACAATTTTTCAGTCATACATGAACATATATATATTCATTGTCACATTTTTTTCTCTGTGAGCTACCATAAAATCTTGTGTCATCTTTCTCTTTCTGGTTTACTTCACTTAGTATGATAATCTCTAGGTCCATCCATGTTGCTGCAAATGGCATTATTTTATTCTTTTTTATGGGTGAGTAGTATTTCATTATATATATGTATATATTGTATATTTTGTGTGTGTGTATATATATATATACACACACACACACACATATCACATCTTCTTTATCCAGTCATCTGTTGATGGACATTTAGGTTGCTTCCATGTCTTGGCTATTATAAATAGTGCTGCTGTGAACACTGGGGTGCATGTGTCTTTTCAAATTAGAGTATTCTCTGGATATATGCCCAGTAGTGAGATTGCTGGATCATATGGTAACTCTATTTTTAGTTTTTAAAGGAATCTTCGTACTATTTTCTTTAGTGGCTGCATCAATTTACATTCCCACCAACAGTGTAGGAGGATTCCCTTTTGTCCACACCCTCTCCAGCATTTATCACTTGTGGACTTTTAAATGTGGACATTCTGACTGGTGTGAGGTAGTGATACCCCCTTATAGTTTTGATTTGCATAGAGAAATGCTCTAATAATTAGTGGTATTGAGCATCTTTTCATATGCTTATTGGCCATCTGTATGTCTGGAGACATACAAATTGGAGAAATGTCTATTTAGGTCTTCTGCCCATTTTTTGATTGGATTGTTTGTATTGTTGTTTTTGCTATTGAGTTGTATGAGCTGTTTGTACATTCTGGAAGTTAAGTCCTTGTCGTCTGCATTGTTTGCAAATATTTTCTCCTAGTCCGTAGATCATACACTACAATCAAGTTGTATTTATCCCAGAGTCACAAAGATGTTTCAACACATGCAAACACCACCACATCAACAAAAGGAAGGACAAAAACCACATGAACTTCTCAATAGATGCAGAAAAAATATTTGATGAAATTTAACATCCACTTGTGATAAAGACTCTTACCAAAGTGGGTATAGGAAAACATACATATTTATGACAAACCCGCAGCCAATATAATACTCAACAGTGAAAAGTTGAAAGCCTCCCTGCTAAAATCTGGACTAAGACAAGGACGCCCACTCTCACCACTTCTGTTCAACATAGTATTGAAAGTCCTAGCCGTAACAATCAGACAAGAAAAAGAAATAAAAGAGATCCTTTTGGAAGGGAAGAGGTAAAACTGTCACTATGTGCAGATGCCATACTATATATAGAAAACACTAAAGACTTCACACAAAAACTATTAGAGCTGATAAATGAATTCAGCAAGATAGCAGGTTACAAGATTAACATGCAGAAATCTGTTGCATTTCTTTATACTAACATTAAAATATCAGAAAGGGAAAGTTTAAAAAATCCCTTTTAAAATCACATCAAAAAATAAAATAAAATACTTAGGAATAAACTTGACTGAGGACCGAAAGACTTATACACTGATTACTATAGAACATTGATAAAGGAAATTAAAGATGGTTTTAAAAAGTGGAAAGATAGCTCATGCTCTTGGATCGGAAGAATTAGTATTGTTAAAATGGCTATACTATCCAAAGCAATCTACAGATGTAATGAGACCCCTATCAAATTACCCAGGACATTTTTCACAGAACTAGAACAAATAATCCTAAAATTTTTATGGAATCACAAAAGACCCAGAGCTGCCAAAACAATACTGAGGAAAAACAACAAAGCTGGAGGAATAATCCTCTCAGATTTCAGACAATACTACAGAGCTACAGTAATTAAAACAGCATAGTATTAGCACAAAGACAGACATATGGATCAATGGTATAGAATAGAGAGCCTAGAAATAAACCCACACATCTACGGCCAGTTGATCTTTGACAAGGAGGCAAGAATATACAATGAAGAAAAGACAGCCTCTTCAGCAAGTAGTGCTGGGAAAACTGGACAGCTGCATGTAAATCAGTGAAGCTAGGACGCTCCCTCACCCCAGACACGTGAATAAACTCAAAATAGCTTAAAGACTTAAACATAAGTTAGGACACCATAAATCTCCTAGAAAAGAAAACAGACTAAACATTCTCTGACATAAATCATAGCAATGTTTTCCTAGGTTTCGTAGGCAATAGAAATAAAAGCAAAAATAAACAAATGGGACCTTATTAAATGTGTAAGCTTCTGCACAGCAAAGGAAACCATAAACAAAATGAAAAGATCTCCTATGCCTTTGAGATGCAAATGTGCTACTTGGTCTTCTCCAGGAACTCTTATCTCCATCATGTTTTTAAAAAGCAAATTTCAGGAAAGGGGGTAGGTAATTTGGTACTTGACTTGCAAAGGATAAATAGAAATCTTAAGTGTCTTCTCCGTAAACATTAATGAAAAGGATTTAGCCATCTAGACAGGCGACCTTGATTTGTTTCATCTGCCAGAAACTCAATTTGAATCCAACCTCTTGTAACTAAGGGGTTTTACATTTTTGTATCTGATTCAGGACTGAAATTTTGAATGGGAACTATGAGGTCTCCATGTTTGTTTATGTGTTTGTATGTATCTATATGTGTGTTGTAGATGTGTGGTATTGCCAGAATTTATTTTTAAAAGAGCTCTATTTAATTGGCTTAAAGGAAATTAAGTACTTATATAAATACTTGGAAATATAAAAGAATCTAGCCAGAATGAGTATCAGGTTTATGTGATCTGGGAAATAATCAGTATTGAATTAATATGTGGTATTAAAGTTAGCTTAAGCTCGTGGGTTTGATTAATACTGACATGTCCTTAGAGTCATCAACAATAATACTTTTATTGTAACTAGGTTTACTAGAAATCAAATAAGACCTTATTATTCCTCCTACAAAGTGTGTCAGCAAGAAAAAGAATGGCAAACTTTTAACTAAATATAATAGAGGTAAATGAGAAGAGCTTTTAGGTACTCTAGGAATATTTCTGTTTTAGGAATGTCTGCTGTAAGGATAGTATCTCCAGATTTTGACAACATGAAACTAAACTAAGTTAAAATAAAAATTCATTCACTATCCAGGTCATTTCAAATAGGATAAAATACTGGGACATTAATTACTGGGCAGGTCTAAGTTTACCTACCTTTGTCTTCTTAGGAGAGGAAGACTAAAATGTAAGTGTGTCAATCAGGAAATACTGATACGACAAACAGTTTACAATTACTTCTTGGTGTTCACTAGAGATTAAAGCTTCGAGGTTAAAAATGATAAGGGAACATTTCAGTATGCAAGGGAAAGTAAGATGTGTGTTTTCAGCAAAGAAGTTATGGGGAATGAAAATGTATTTTGTTAAAGGAAAAAAGGTGGTTTTGTCCTAGTAATGGTTGTTTCTGAATGGATCAGAAAGTTATGGGAGATATGTGGAGAAGGAACACTGAGAGAGTTTTGTGCATGGTCAAGGTTGGCTAAGATAAGATTGAACTTAATTAAGAAGATGAATTTCAAAGGTAAACTGGTACAAAACCTGAATTTGGTTCTCTCCCTAAAGGGACAAAGTTTTCTTAAAATATTGAACTGCTTTTGGTAATAGATTGTGAATTTCTTTGTTTAAATGATCTGTATTTGCTAGTGAGATCTTTTATTGCCACCTTGGCTAAGTGAATGGGTATTGTTTCACAGTGATCTATGATTCTATTTGATCGAGTGTTTTAAAACTTTGATATTTTTGTGGAGAGAAGGGGACTCTTCTACACTGTTGGTGGGAATGTAGTTTGGTGCAGCCATTATGGAAAACAGTATGGAGATTCCTTAAAAAACTAAAACTAGACTTACCATATAACCCAGCAATCCCACTCCTGGGTGTATATCCAGAGGGAACTCTAATTCTAAAAGATACTTGCATCCCAATGTTCATAGTAGCACTATTTACAATAGCCAAGACATGGATATGATCTAAATATCCATCAATAGATGACAGGATAAGAAAGTTGTTGTATATGTATATACATATACATAATGGAATACTACTCAGCCATAAAAAATAATAAAATAATGTCATTTGCAGCAACATGGATGGACCTGGAGATTGTCATACTAAGTGAAGAATGCCAGAAAGATAAAGAAAAATATCGTATCACATCTATGTGGAATATAAAAAAAATGACACAAATGAACGTATTTACAAAACAGAAACAGACTCACAGGCATAGAAAACAAACTTATGGTTACAGGTGGGGAAAGGAGATGGGAAGAAATAATTTGGGAGTTCAAGACTTGTAGATATTAACTACTATATATTAAATAGATAAGTAGGTTCATACTTTGTAGTGCAGGGAACTATATTCTATATCTTGTAGTAACCTACAATGAAAAAGAATATTAAAAGGAATATGTGTATGTACATGTATGACTGAAACATTATGCTGTACATCAGAAATTGACACAACATTGTAAACTGACTATACTATATTTTTTTTAGAAACTGGTATTTTGGACAAACTTTCCAAAGATCAAATTCTAAATGAAGTTCATGTGACCTCTAGTTAAATTTGAGGTTTTTCAAAAGGTCCCTGGAACATCTCAAAATATTTGTTTTCTCTCCATCTCAGAGAGAGTAATATTAAACTAATTAGGTATATTTGGTATGTTAAATTAAAAGTAAAGCATTGTTAAATAAGTGGTGATAAAACTTCTTAGATTGTGTCGTATGGGTAAATGTTATTAATATATGCATTCTATAAATTATATGGAACTTTTAAAATTCTGGTATGTTTTAGAAAGTGACATCAGTCATAATGTTAGTGTATGTCACAGCTGTAACCACGTTTCTTTTCAATTGTGATGTGATAAAGAAGTCTTTAACCTTGACTTTTTAAATTTTTGTCATTTGTAGACAATTATTATTGTACTCTGATGTTTTTGCACAAATACTTTTCTTCAAGATTCATAGAAAGGATTTTTTGACAAATACAAATTCCTGATAACTTTCAGGTCATACTGCTGAACTGGGTAAGAAATTAAAGAGCTTTAGTGGAAAATCTGATGGCTTCATAAAACTGTTAACAGATTAAGACCACAGATTAGTCACATAGGACTAAGTGAACTTAATGAGTGTAGTTATAATTTTTGGTCTTTGTCTGAAATATTACTGGTTTTTAATCTGTGTTGTATATAGATATAAGGAAACCTTCAAATTACACCTCTGTAAATAGAATTGACACATCTTTTCTTTCTACCTGATCCCTCCAGATTTTGGAAACTCTTGGGTTCCCAGCAGCTTTCTTAGGTATATAAAGAAGGCCACCTCCTAACAGGTGCAGGAATCTCAAGGTATTTTGGGGACCTGGAGAAGAGAAGAATTCACCCAAGTCCATCACCCAAATCTATAGATATCACAGTCAGAATGTATGACATGCCCTTCCTGGCCTTTTAAAGTTCAGTCTGAGATTCTTTATATAAACTTCCAGCACAGCCAGTTTAAAGGAATCTATATCACACCGCCCCCACCACCACCAACTCTCCAAAATAAGAGACTATATGGCCAATTAATCAGGTATTTGGTAGAAATGAGGATAGTTTTAGGAACAACATTATGTTGTTTCAGTAAATATTAAATTCTAGTTTTGTTAATTGAGGTCTGTATTTACTGGCTAAGACTTCCCAGATAGTTCCTTGAAAAGTTTATTTATTAAAAGGACACTCTACCTTTGTTTATGAAGTTTAGCACAGTAATCCAACTTTGGATGAAGATCTGATTCTCCATGACCTGCAACTAGATTATTCATATAGGAAAAGACATGAGATGAAAGACTCGTTGCAGCCACATTGGAAGGGACCATGTCAGGCATCTCCTGAATGAACTGCTACTCCTGTTTCTGACATCTGACTTTGACTAAGACCAGCGCTACCAGACCAGGATGAGAAGAAGACATCTGAAGTAGACAGCTGACCCAAGATGCCAGACCAGCCTGCATACTGATTATTTTGCTCATACTTTTGCTTGTGAGCCAAATGTATTTCTTGGGCTCAATCATATGCAAGTTTCAAAAATAAACCCAGTTGCTGGATTTATGACCAATTACCTATGTCCAGTACACCCAGGTTGCCCTGGTGGATTTCACCTCTCCAAGGCTCTGATTGGGTGCTTTAGAAATTTTATTTTAAAAGAAAGAAAGTCCAGCACCATGCAAGCTAACATTACTGCCAATATCACTAAGTCAGATCCTTTTTACGCAGCCAATTAATGATGACTGTTTTGGCCATAAATAATCCTTTATATTAGATGTTGAATATTGGGTAGCTCCTAACAGGACCCAGTGGATTTATGGAACAAGTTTATGACCTTGCCTTTCCCCAGGTTGGCTAGGGAGATGCACAGTTGGTTTCCCTTGGGTTCAAGGTCACTTCCAGGCAGCCTTGGAAACAGCCCTTGCCAATCTGTCGATCTGCCTTTAGGGTGGGCATGCTGGTTTCTATCAGTTTTCCAATGGTATGACCATTTGGCCACGATATTTGTTAAATCATTTTATGACCCACGAAGAGTGAAATTTCTTCTCTGAACAACCTTCCTCCCAGTTTACGGGGAATACTAGGAAACTGGTTTGGTTCAGGAGGATTTTGGCTTAAATTTTTGCTGATGACATTGTTGTTCCTGCTACCAATTTAAATTTGTTTGTGGAACTGATACGGTGACAGTTTCTTGCCTTTCATACTGTGTGGCATCTGCTCGTATGAGATTAATGATGTCTAAATGATTTGAAACTATAGATCACCTCTATAGCTCTCTATAAAATAATGGGCATACACAATGCACTTGTGAGGAAAATTGGCTTAAGTTCCTTAGTGGACAACCTAGAATTGGCTGCCAATCCTTGCCTAACATTCTGCTAGTATAGCCCCCAAAAAGAGAGAACCAGACTATTAGGACAAGGCATCGAGGGACATGATGGACACTGAGGCAGACGCAGCCATCCTGGCTTCTAGGGACCAAATATTTGATCACCTAATGCTTTCTATCAAAAGATTAATGGTCCACAGGGGGAAATTATGAAATAAAATTCATATTTTATGGCAAGCCAAGAAAAATTTAAACATGAGAAATTCTTCTCTGCCCTTAGGCTCCCTCTCTCCCCCAGCTGTGCATTGTGTAACTGCATTATGCAGCGACCAGACCTCCCCCGTTGGCAGGGATACCTGCTCAACCATAAAGATGCCACATTCTCCCGGCATCACCAAGACAACTCCTTAAATGATAACATTACTTCTTGATCTTGTAAGGGGTCACATGACCCACCAGGATTGACGCTTAGATCTGGATCATGTAAACTGTCAATAATACGTCATTTGATGTACAGCCCTCTATCTCAAAAAACTTATAAAATTGTGCCTTGATTTCTAACCAGCAGAATAGTTTTCAGAGCTTTCTGAGATGCCCTTCCTGGGTTATAATCCTAAAATTTGGCTCAAATAAAATTTTCCATTTCTATCTTATATTGAATGATTCATTTTTCATCGACAATACATACTGACATCCTCTCTCTCTCTCTTTCTCTCATGCACATATACATACATAGCTTTCTTTACATTAGTGGTCAGTGACCTCCAATTTCTAAATTTTCTTCAATGAAAAATATTATTTAAGAAAATGAAACAAAATTTGCTAAATGCTTTGTTAGCAATTGCTGAAGGAGTAAGTAAAATGAAATTATGATGAAATCTCCTGCTCAGCAATCTCATCTTCTCTATCAAGTCACAGATGAATATCATAAAAAAAAAGGTATCACACTGCTGAGAAGGCCAGTGGCTATTATAAGCTTAGGTTCAAAGCAAAGATGATTTTTATTAAGATAATAAAATATTTTATGTAGTCTAGAAATATATAAAACATAAATAAGAAAATAGAAATCATGATCAATCCCTTACTCAACAGTAATTATTATGTGGCTAGTTCCCGAGAAGCCATGGTGTGTAGGGACAAGCCCAGGTACGAACATGGGGAAGGAAACCTGAGGGACAGATATGAAGTCACCAATCTGCTTCTCTGTGGAGAGAACTTGTCAGTTGATCTGCTTCAATCCTTATCAGATCTTTCACAATAGGTACTATTACCATTGTCCTATCTACAAAGAAGATGAAAGATAGAGCCAGTCAGTCACCTGCCACAGGGTATAGTACTAGGAAAATGCAAAGCAAGGACTCAAAATCTGCACTTACCCTAAAGCCCAAGGCACACCTCATGGCTCCTGGCGCCTCCGCTGCGTGAGGATGCTCTGTGACACTGATCAATTCAAAGGTCGGAGTTCTGTGACCTCTAGGTGTTCTTCATTAACTTTTAAACATTGAACCATGTTATTTTCTTAATCACAAACATCTATTAAATTTAAAATGAAACACTTTGCTTCCAAAAAATTAAAAGGAATATAAAAATGTGGGAAGAAAAATTGGCATATATATTACCTGCAAAAGGTTTAATATCCTGGTATAGAAATAACTTTGTAGAAAAATGAAATGATATCAACCTAAAATTCTCATTAAGAGCAACAAAAAGGCCAAATATAGCCATGAAAATCTTCTTAACTACAATCACTATGGAAATCCTAATGCAAAACTTGATATAATATATTAATTAAGTTTTCAAAAGTGGACAGGCTGGGGCAGAAACTATACTAAATTTTAGGTGGAAGGAGTGTTGGGAAATAGGCCCTTCTCGTATACTGTGGGTTTTCACTTGAAATTTTTATAACTTTAAGTTTTACTTGGCAGAATCCATTAAAATTTTAAAGGTTTATATTGTTTGTTTAAAATGTAAAATGTGCGCGTCCAGGAAGCTGATGAGGCCCGGCCCAGTATGAGCCCCTTTGCTATTTCTCCTTATGACCAGTATCCCTGCCCCCATTGTCTCTGCCGCCAAAGCCTGAAGGTTAATATTTTTCCCAATGTGCTGATGAGAAATTCTATTGAAGGGCCCTGTAAAGAGGCTGACACTCCAACACGTACATACGTCTCTAAACTTGTGTGTCCCTTTTCCCTACAGCCTCTACCTTCACACACCTCCTCCCAGAGCCTCTTCTGAGCTTGGGGCTCACTTCATACCGAGGGTCCTAGTGGGCCTGTAGTCAGTAAATACCACGGCTTTATGGCCTTCTGTGCAGGCTGACTGCTCTGTGCACTCACTGAAACTAAAGCTCCTGTCAGCACCACACTAAGATATTCAGTTCTTGCTTCCCCTATAGACACACAAGCACAGCTGGAGAGACAGGAAACAAGGGACTTCACACTTGGTGATGGTGAAAGTGCATTAATAGTGGTCTGTTGGAGGCCCTTGGTTGTCACACGTTTCAGAGATCACAGCATGCATGGGGTGGTGGGTACTAACGCTCACCTTGTTCCACATGAAGCTATAACTGAGAGTTTGAGGCTCAGGAGAGACGAGTAAGCTAGACAGTTAGACTAGTGACGTAAGGGCCTAGCATTTTAGATAATGATGAGGTTTTAGATGAAGTTTGTTAAAGCTGTTAACATTTCTGTGTGCTCTGCCTTGAATTAGGGGAAGAGTGAGCCATTGGCTTTTCTGCCTGAAGATGCAGTTCCAGTTAATTGTGAGATTGAAGATGACTGCTGCTGGAGACATGTCTTGACAGCAGTATAGTTAAACCTTTTCAGGCAAATCTCTGTCTGAACATTTAGGAAAATATTTAGGAACATGAAACAAATATTAATATTAATTAACAAAACACTGCTCAGACTTTGATTTTGAAATATGTGACCTCTAGACCTGAAATACTGAAACTGACTGCCCTCCTAACATACAGTGCACTACATCTCTGACTCTAGGATATCTCTGGAAGGATATACAAAAATCTGATAATGATTTCCTCTGGGTAGAGGACATGAGACCAGGGTGGGAGAGAAATTGACTTTTCACCATGTCTTTTTTAACCATGTACACATACTACCAATTTACACACACACACACACGTATATATTCCCTAAATGGTAAGCAGAATTGAATGAAGTCATCTTTCCTTGTTTAAGATTAGGATTTCTATCTCTTCCATATGGAGATAGAGAACCAACTCAGAATGTCTAAGAAATAAATTATACCAAATTTTAATTATAAAGTATAAGGCAAAGTTTCATTTCAGTCTAATGTCACTCTATTCATCTAGCTGTGTCAATCACCTGGGATCCACCCTCTAGAAAAATTACCTTCAGTGTAATGGAACTCAAATCCCATCTGTTATCATTCTTGGATTATATAAATCATACTCAGCTCTTTCCATCCCGTGAAATGGTGAAGACATTTTTTCCATCCAGTTGTAATATCCCACAAGTGAATTTCTATTTTCTCCCGTCGATCTCAAACAAGTCCAAATCAAAACTGACTTTCTTCCCTAAGTTCCTAGATTGTTGGTCTGTTGCAGTTGGCCTGAAAATGATAGGATGAATATCTACAATTTCAGAAAACAAGCCCAGATCCTTGTGGACCTAGAACATCTGTCATTTTTGATGCCAACTGAGCTGAAAATCATAACCTGGGAGTTAGAGTCTCAGTCTGCAAGTGGAAAGAAGCATGATGGTTACCCTACCCTTGAATACCCACATCACTTCTGTCAAAAAGAAAGGGGTATTCTAAACCTAAAAATGTGAAAACAGGAGGTTGATTCAGCTATGGAATGGGAACAGAGATGAACTTGATACAAATGTCAGTGACCTAAGGGCTTGGATTTGCTGTCAGTCTCAGATATTCCAAACCTGACCCCCAGGGGAGAGAGAGGGGGCAGTGGGGGGGAATCCTGCTGAGGCTGAGAACTGTCCTCAGCTGAATGCCTGTTAGCAGACAATACAGACTTTCATCCAGTCCCCGGTTTTCATACTGCTTCGTGCCCCACACTAGAACAGGAGGTGGGGACTCTTACTGTTACTGCATCTTTTTAAATTATATGGAAAATTTGGTACTGGAAATGGGGTTCTCTGGCCTCTCTTGATCTCAGTGTATTTCTGACTTCCAGAAGCCCTTACACTTCCAGAACTCATACTCTGGAAAATTCCCCCAAAAGTTTTCATAGCCCTCAAGGAAATGATTTTCCATTGGAGAAAATAACGCTAGCACCTGATGCTCTGATGCTCAAGCAGAATACTGACGAATGATCAGCCAGTGAAGGGAAAACTGAGGGCTCACTGGCTTCTTACATGGTAGGGTTTAAGCGTTTAACGGAATCTGGATTCAGTTGCAACACAGAAGGAATCGAGGTTTTCTTGCAGCTCAGTTTATTATGAAGGAGGCTGAGCCAGTTGGTGTTTACATGCTTGAACCCTGCAGCCGTGTCTGGGCTTTATTGAGGAAGAGGCTGATCTGCTGGCCACAGGTGATGTCATCCCAGGAACATGCTGAGCCCTCTCCTGGGTCCCTGTTGCCATAGTCGGGGTCCAGCACTATCAGATAGACTCCACTTCTTTCTCTTGTGCTTGAGCTGGAGGGATGATATCTTTCAGGATTTCTTCGTAGTAGGGGCTAAACACCTGCTGATTGTGATGCATTAGATTGACAAACTTCCAACCCAGTTCTGCCAACTCTTCCTTGATGAGAATAAGGCCTCCAGGGAAGTCCAGCAGAGACTCCTGCATACCATGAACCAAACAGCATTTGAGAAAAAAGCGGCTCCGCTGATCTGTGAGCAAGAAAGAGTGAAGCGAGAAAGATCAAAGAGGTTTCAGAAGAAACACACAATGTTCTTGCACTCTCTGTTCACCAAAGTTTAAATTAACTGAGATATTCACTGATCTACCCACTCATTTGGGTAAACCCCATAAATGAGATTTGTTTGTTTGTTTTATTTTGGAGGAGGGAATGCTATCAAGCTCCCAAAGACAATGCATGATCAAAAGATGTAAAGCTAGTAAATTTCTGGCTGTTCATAGTGTTATGTGGCTCTAAGTGAGCTCCTGGCATGCATTTGACTTAAAAAGAGGATCCTAGACATTGTACCTGAAATTCTAAGGACACACATAGCAGCCAGTGCACCAAGTTCAGGATCACAGATCCAAATCAGACTATGCTAAGATGCAAAAGTTAGAAGCAAGGTGGCCAAGTTCACTGCTTCCATTCTAGCACGGAATATGTCCTACAGACTAAGTTAGCATCTATTCCTTGGAGGTGTGTGAGGGTCTATATGGTAACTTAAAGCATGGGATAGAGAAGGGGTTTCACACCGTAGGTCTAGGACTATATAGTTAGACAATGACCAGTGATGACTTAGTAGGGTTGGTGGGACAGTATCTCACACCGGTAAGTTATATGTCGTAGCTGCAGATCCACCTTAAAACCATACGTTCATTCTTCAAACTGAAAGAGATTCTACTTCAATTCTGCACATTATACATAAGGAAACTAAAACCAAAAGACTTTCCCAGTGATCATGCTTTTCCATTTTTAAATGGCTTCATAACTGACTTCCAGCCAGGGTTAACTCCACTTTCTCATCTTCTACATCCTTGCCACCCCTCCCCACCACCACCACCACCACCACCACCATGGGACTCTTACCAATAATGCTACGAACACAGTTCTCTTTCTCGGCAATGTTCTGAAGTTGGCCTATAAGAGATGCTGTCTTTTCACTACTCAGGGCAGTGAGGCCCATGTTTTTGAGGCCTTGATGGATTTCATAAGACACTTGTTCACTCACACTCACCATAGCCTCTTCAGGCCTAGAAATGAAGGACAGAAAGCAGAATGGCCCTGGCATAGGGTCAAAGCACAGACAGCCCCATACCAGAGGCCAAAGTCCACTCAGAAAAGAGTTCCAGCTCTCCACCACTAGCAGACAGCAGGACTCAGTGTGCAGGTGAAATATCTTCATTGTTACCCTCAAGGTGCCAACTAATTCATACATACAGTACTATACTCCACTTCAAAGAAAACAAGATAAATTGGACGAGGGTTCAGTTCCATCCTTGGATCCACTCAGTACTGTTTAGTCCCATAAACTTTATTCAAATACTTTTTAAAGATTTTCTTAGGCATTTTCCATGGCTGTTTTCCCTACTTCACCAATTAAATTATAGATATATTGAGACCTGAATTTCTAATTCCTCTTTTTACTTTGGTTGTGGTGCCCTGCATGCAGCAAATGATCAATCAGTATTATTGACCAACTGATCAACTTCTGGATATATATACACAAATCCAGTGTCATTCATTTAAGTATATCATGACTCATTTTTAGCAAACATGATAAGAATCATTTGTAGTAAACTAGTTCCACACTCTCCTCCTTGGAAAGAATTTTTTCTCTATCCCAAGCCATAATACAGTTTATCAAAAGACACCAATGACCTCTGCAGATGGTTTCCAAGGTTCTTTGTGTCATTTGTGTTGAAGAATAAGCAATAATACATTAGCTGCTTATGTCCCCAAAAACCACATACTATTTTCAACTCTCAGAAAGATCTATGGAGCTTACCTGGGGTTAAATTCTTCCATCAGGGCCTTGGTTATATATTTTAGTTTATCCAAAAATTTAGGTGTGCTGAATAAAATGTTACCAGAGAAACTTCTGGCCACTAACAAGACTGAGGCCAGTATCGTTAATTGGTTCAACTGGGATTCTATCTCCCGCAGCCGCATTCTGTCCATCAGCAGAGTCTGGTGAGGCAGGGAAGAGCAAATTGTCAGGAGAAGAGGGTTCTAGTGAAGTATTTAATACAAAACAAAAAGGCAACATTCTAACACACATTCCTACCTCGGGAAACTCTTCAATGTCAGAATCCCAGAGAAGAAGGTTCACGTAACCCTCATACAGCACCATGGTGGAACTGGGAAGCTCTGAGTTGTTAGCTGCCCAATTTGGAGGTGAACAGGCCATCCTGGAGGATCTGGGAGAGTCAGGAGAACTTGGAGATGGTGTAGTGAGATCTATAGCCGTTTTGATTAGCCATTTTGTGGTGCAATCGAGGAGACCTATGACATACATAGAAGGGAATATTTGAATATCTTCAAACTCCAAGGCTTGAAGACTAAGGCTTGAAGATATATTCTTGGTCAATAAAGAAGTGATTTTGTAGGTCTTTCTGTCTTAGAGAAATGTTTCTTCTTCCTACCCCTTACCCAAGGAAGACAGTTTCTACTCAAAAAATAGAAAATACTCTATCACTGTAAGAAGGCAGACCCAAGGTCAAATTTCCCCTCTTCTGCCCTTAAATTTTAAACATACTGGGCTGCTTGTTGAGGAGTTGCTGGAATTTAGTTCTTTCATACTGGACAGAATGTTCCTGCAGGTAGGGTCGAAGGTTCTGGATAGTATAGTTCACCATGTCCATTTTCATCAGGCCCAGAACATGAAAGATACCCCTGTTACAGGAAGAAATAAAATGTTTACACTCTGAAAGGAAATCTAGTGTGGAGAGGTGGAACCCAAGTAAGGAGTCCTAAAATCACAGTATTTTTGAGTTAAAAGGGGCCTTAAAAACCATAGTTCTACTTCAATTTACAAATAAAGACACTCTACCCAGGGACCCAAGGCCACAGAGTGAGTTGTTGGCAGAGCTAGGAACAGATACATCTTCTGACCTTTTAGTTATCAGTCTAAAGCTCTATCCAGTCTAGTCGCTCTGTCTTCTCAGAAAAATGACCAAAATCTCAACAACTCTCTGTGGGTAGTTAGAATGATGGTGATTGAATTTCTAACTCACTGGGCATACCATTTTATCTCTTTGGGTCTTGGTTCTTCCAGCTGTGAAGCAAGGATAATCCTCATTCTTGTCCCCTCACAGGGTTTGAGTTAGGACACATAGGAGGATGTCTGGGAAAGGGCTGTTTGAAATCTCTAGAAGAAAGAATTACTGTATGCTAATGTCTTAACAGTATCATTTCTTTAGAAGGGTCTAAACTATGTAAAGATCATCAAAAGGGCCCTGAGAGTCTGATCTTGGAATATAACAGCCAATAGTCCAGAGAGGGAAAATGGAGGTATTAGTCAGTTCTTCAGTATAGAAGAGCTAGACAAGTCAGGGGCTTAAACACAGAATCTAGCCCAGAGTTTTCTGGCATAGTGTCTAAGACAGATTTCAGGGACAGTACATTCAGTTTCTCACTTCAGTAACTGCACAGGATCTGTTATGCTCTCTAGTTTTTGCACTGCTTCATCTCGGACTGGTGCACATAGCCGGATCATCAAATTGAGAATGTAGTTAGAGAGATGAGGAACATCCAGGGCCTCATGCTCTGCTTCTTGCTTGAGGAGATCCATGTCCAGGGCTTCTTCAATCTCATTTCTCAGGTAGTTCTGGCGTGGTAATAGCAGCGATAGCAAGATCTGCCCGGAAAAGAAAATCAGTGGAGCCAAATTGTTTAGAATCCCAAACATTCTGTAATGAACAACCCCCTTAAGACAAAGCCATCTCAGTCTTTGTCTTCAGGAGATCCAGAAACTAGGTCTCCAAATTTTTTATAGGGAATATTATTTTCCTCTGTTTAGGGGCCAATTATAATTTAAGGCTTCACTGGGATCAGTAGGAACAGTAGCACCATATTACTTTCTGGACAGAATGAGATAAAGATATGACTGAAAACAAGAGTGTGATAAAAGAAGTGCACCACCACAAGGTGGCTGAGGCATTCTTTTTTTCAAATTGAAGTATAGTCAGTTTGCAACGTTGTGTTAATTTCTGGTGTACAGCATAGTGATTCAATTTTATACATATATATATATGTATAGTATTCTTTTTCATTATAGGCTATTGCAAGATATTGAATATAATTCACTGTGCTATACAGTAGGACCTTGCTGTTTATGTATTTTAGACATAGTAGTTAGTATCTGCTAATCCTGAACTCCCAATTTACTCCCCGCTCTTTCCCGCCTGGTAACCATAAGTTTGTTTTCTGTGTCTGTGGGTCTGAATGAGACATTCTAAATAAAGGATAAAGACATTACTAAATTGTCTTACTTCAGAAGGCAAAGAAACTATTAAGGATCACTTAAAATAACCTTTTGACTCAAAAATATAAGTTCCTTGTTGGCAAGGGCTCTCTTATTCATCTACGTGCTTCTGAAACACATAAAACATAATGGGGGTTCAGTGAAAACCTGTTTCATTAAATGATATACTGTGTTGTTATAGCAAGATCACAACTTTCAAGTTTTATCTCATACAAATACAATGGAAGCTTTTCCATACGATCTACTTAAATAGTGGACATGTTTAGAATATTGGTAGCCATCAGCAATCAAAAGGTATAGGATGCTCAGGAACTTGCTATCCACAAATGGGAGGTTGGTTACTCACCTCCTTAACTTCTTTTAGAAGTTCAAGAGCACAAGTGAAGTTGGGGGGAATACTTGATAGCTGGTCTTCCAGATGGTCCCAAAAAGCATTGTACATCATCTCCATAATCCTGCCTTCAAGACTATAAGAAGATTAAATGAGCAAATTGCTCTTTACCCATAGAACTGATATAGGATCATGATCTCCTAAATCCAAAACAGCATTTAAGATAATGAAGGACCATTACATTGACAGGACAGGAGCTATGTTTAGACTTCAGCAGAGTTGAATAAACTGAGTTTAGTCTCAGATGTAAAGGCATTGGCCAAATTTCCTCAGAAGGATACCTCATGGTTCCAGAGAGGCTCTCTTCCTGCAGTAAGAAGAACCATGAACTAAAGGTTGAGCCCCTGAGTTCTAGCCGAGGTTCTTCATCCATCTAAAT
This sequence comes from Camelus ferus, assembly GCF_009834535.1. NCBI lineage: Eukaryota > Metazoa > Chordata > Mammalia > Artiodactyla > Camelidae > Camelus > Camelus ferus. The sequence goes on along the minus strand of NC_045732.1, from coordinate 71,461,392 downwards.
GTGTGTGCTTTGGTTTCTGTATCCATAGACTTACATCTTTGAACTAAATGATCTTTTCCTTCAGTCTTAAAAGCCAGTGAAGGATTTTCCTTCTTGATAACACTTGAAAATCTTACATGCACCTCAAACTCAGCAAGCCTAAAATTGAACTCATTATCTTCCCCTCGCAAATCTGTTCCTTATTCATGCAAGCCATAAAGCTTATCCTTTTCCCCACTAAAAAATACAATAGTAATGCATGCTTCTGTTAAAATTTTTACAAGCAATACAAAGATAAATGAAAAAAGTCAAAGTTCCTCCCCCAACACACCAATCCCATTTGTGAGATGTCACCAAATATTATTCATCTAGTGTGTAATAATTACTTCCCCTCATCCTTTTTATGCACTTGGTCACCAAATCCCAGAGATTTTGCTTCCTAAATATCTCTGGAATCCATCCCCATCTGGTCTATTGCAATAGTCTAGTAATTGGCCTTCTTGCCCCAACAAAGTATTACTCCCACAACGCCACATATTCTTGCTAAAACCGATGATTTTTCTAAGATAAAAATCTGACCATAACGACATGCTCATTTAAAGTCCTTTAGAAGCTTCCCATCACCAGCAGGATACCTGGCCTCTAAGACCCTTCATGATCCCATTCTGCTACTTCTCCTACCTTATCGTCAACCTCCTTCTAACACTCTGTTCTTCAACAATAACAAACTACTTATAATGCATATATAATCATCTTCCACCATTCTATGCTTCTGACATGTCACTTCCACTTCCAGGAGAATCCTTTTCCCCCTAGACCATCTGAAAAGCACCTATTCATACAGTGTTACCTTACCAGGAAAGGCTCCCCTGATCCTCCTCAGGCAGCTAAACATGAACATAGAACTCCATATACTAGGTGTGAGAGAATTTATCACTGCACAGGAGCTATCTATTATTTGACTGTTTCTCCTACAGAAGCTTCTTGATGGCAAAACCAGCATGTTACTCATCTATATGTCCCCAGCATTTAACATTTTGCCATCCACCTAGTAAGTAAGTACTCAATAAAGTCTGTTGAATGAGTACCTGACAAGGAGATTTCCCTTGTCAGGAATCCATAACTGTAATTAGTACGATTTTATAAGCCCAAAGGTGAAACCAATCATTGATTATCTATAGATAACAGATAACCCCAAATTCTAATTCAATCTCTTTTCCGGTATACTTTTTTGCATTACTACACTAGAATAAGGCTGTTAATAACAAAACAATGAAAACCAAGCTCTAAATAGTATTACCTCTGCTTCATTTACCCACCCCTCACTTTAATAGACCTTCACTCCCCTCCCTAGTTTTACTTTCTCTGCACCCCAGCCAGTAGAAAAAATAAATCTAACTAAGGCTCCAGAGACACCGAGGAAGATACGAGCAGGTCTGTGTTTTGGTGAAAACCCCCCTCAGTGAAGTTGTGCCCGGCATGGGTACATGTTGGCAAACTAAGAAGTGTGAAGACCGGGAGAAAAACTGATAGAGCAAGGTGCTTATGTAATAGAATCCCTGAAGTGGCAAAATAGAAGCCACTTTTTAAGGTGGCAAATTAGAAATGCTATATACAATATTGTTTCTGACAAAGAAATTTACCCATCTAACTATTAACAAATCATTAGAAGTATTCAATTCATACTTACTGAATGACTCCTATTTATGTATTGTAATATCAATATAATTAATAAGAAGCAGAATAAAGTCTAACGTTAGAGGGACATTATTTATTAGTGGGCTCACAGAATTTTGGGTTCACAGAATTTTTATTAAGCTGATTATGAAGCAAAAATGTTCCCTGACATCACTTATCCCATGAAGAGTTGGCAATACCACTATTAGAAAGGCAATCTTTTCACCCTTACTTGGTCAATCTGTAGATAATTAAAAGAATAATGAACTTCTAGGAGCTACTTCCTTCAAAGCTGTCTGAGAAGATGTGAAATTCACTGTGTTTCATTGCTAACTGGGATACCAAAATTAACATTCTGACAGTAATTGCATTGATTTATTCCCTGTTTAAATATAATTATTCTGCTTTCACTCTATTAAACTAATAATTACACTGATTACTCCTCTGTTTTATTTGTTGGTACCATTTAAGACATACTCAAACATTAACTGTATTAATAAAAATGCTTCAAACCTGATCAAAAGTCATTTGTGCTATGTACCTATGCCAGGAGGAGTAAAATGGAAAAAATAGAAGAGTCTGTACCTGTTGGGAGGTAATACACTCTCTTCCACATAAAAATCTTGATTTACCACGATTTCATGAGCAATGCTAAGCTTAGAAACTTCGTTAACTGTCTCTATCAGATCTGTGACAGAAAGAACTTCATGTTGACTCTCTGGAAAAAGGCATAGCAGTCATCAACAGGGAACTCACACAAAAAGAATTTTTATTTTATTTAGAGATTCACTAAGCCCTGTAAAACCCTCAAATTTAGATTTATCAAACAGATCTTACACAAACTCAATCATTTCAGTATTTAAGGTTTTTCCGAACTCTTTGCTCTTCAACATCTCTGGAAACTCAGAGAGGTCAGACATAAGGAAGTTAGTTTACGAAAAACATTAGCGAAGATGATTTCAAAGACTTTTGCCTGAAGTGTAAAAACAATCAGTAAAATACAGCAAAGGAACGGTGCATAAGTTATGGTTTATAAAATAAACCTTTATCTAAAACTTACTGTTTCTACTATCCTCTTCCTACCTCTGATGAGACAGGGAGAGACATAAAATGAGTCTTCTTACAGATAACACCACAAATCTTACTAGATGGCTCTAAAGCTGAACCGTTCTTAAAACATTGTTCTAAAATCTGGAGATTCCACAGACCAATACAATTTCACACACACAAAAATGAGTGACTGACAGTGATTTGCCAATTTTAATTTTTCCACATATAGGCATTGCGGCAAAAAAGAAAAAAAAACTCACCTTACCATCATCCAAATAATCATTTCATTTAAAAAGTGTATTTTAACATTTCAAAGGGCAAAAAAGAAACGAGTCAAAATACAGCAACCGTTTAAATTGCATCAATTTAACTTTATTTTAAAAGTTCATTTGCAATATCTTTGTTTTATTTCATTCAAGATTAGTAAGAACTTTGTCACACACTAGCACCAGAATTTCTGAACCACTGTTCTGAGTTCATTATGTAATCACCAACCCCCACCAACCCGTCCAACCCCCTCTCCACCACATCCGCAGGTTCCCACATCCATGGGATCAAAGATATTAAAATAAAGAATGCCAGAAAATTCCAAAAGGCAAAACTTGAATTTTTCCCCAATGATATTTACATATCATTTACACTGAATTTTGCATTATAAGTAATCTAGAGATGATTTAAAGTATCCAGGAGGCTGTAAGTAGGTTATATGCAAATACTACACCATTTTACCTAAGGGACTTCAGCACCAGGACTTTGGTATCCTGAGGGGTGGAGGGTCCCGGAACCAATCTCTCATGGATACAGAGGGATAGCTGTAAAGATTGCTTAATTACAGCTGAGATACACAGTCAGCACACATAGTAGCTATAATTATTAATTGATATACAAAATAAAGCATGCAATAAAACTATTTTCTCACTCACTTTCAATATTGTTCCATAATTTGTTCAGAGAGAACTATTTATAACCAAAATATAAGACTCACATAAAAGAATTCTAAAACTTTCAGCAAGGAGATGATCTACTTATGCATATTTACTTCTCATTTAAAAAGTCTTTCAACAAAAGTTGGTACCACCAATCTACATTTCCGTCCTACCCTAACTAAAAAGCTACATATTTGTTAAAATGTATCTTTTAATCAATTCAGTAAGCCATTTATTTAAGAGACACTATAAACTAATAATTATGCCATTCTGTTTACTGACAGTGACCCTAAATGGCCACTAGACAGACAGACATGATTCAACTTAACAGTATTGTGGCTTCCGACTATTCTTCCCATTTCTGTCTTCAAAAGTTTAGATCAAAGTCACCACATTTGAACAGATCTTCAGATTGATGTTTGGTTAAATTCATTGTAGATTATAGTAAGAGAATTGCAATTTGAGTTCCTATGAGGTTGGACCAATCAAACCAAAACCTCAAATAAATGCCTATCATAAGGCTTGGAAGATACCTCATGCCTTGGTGTATACAGAAAAGCACTATTACAGATCTAAAAAATTTTACCCTATAGCAGTGATAATTCTTATGCCAACAAATGTTGCTGGAAAAGG